>NW_022983207.1:0-99556 GCF_011762595.2 Tursiops truncatus
GGAGAACTGGGAGCCTTGTTATGCTGATGGGCGGGATGTAAATTGCCAACAGACCACTCGGGAGAAGTGTATGGTGTTTCCTGAAACATCTAAAAAACAAAGCAACAGAGCCTAGGGCACTTCCACTTATGGTCCTATAGCTTAGGGAAATTAAAATCAAAAAGACACAGCCACCCCAAAGTTTGGGAACGGCCTCTGTTTACAAGAACCTCGTTTACAGTACAAGTTCAACATCGCAGAAAGTGAAAAATGGATAAAGAAGTTGTGGTATTTACTTACAAAGCAATATCACTCAGCAATGAAATCTATGTCATCAGGCCCTTAGCAGCACAATGAGTGGATTCAGGTATGATGATTCTAACTGAAATAAGTCACACAGAAAAAGAAACATCATAAGATATCAGTAATACACGGAATGTAAACTTGGCTACACAGGAACTGAATTACAGAACAGAACAGGGTCTCAAATTTAGAAAACCAACTTATGCTTGCTTAAGGGTAAAGGTGAGTTGGGGTGCTGCATAAAACCAGAGATTGAAATGAGCACAGATAAAGTTCCTTAAGCCAAATATGGAATAGACAAGAGCTACTCCTTGCTCAACGAAATGGACTCAACACCGCATATTAAACGCCTAAGAATGTACCTGACTAGTAAGTATCTTAAAACCTATGGATTGCTATGTCTCCGAAAGAGAATCAAGCATGTGTACAGGGGCATAAACGCAGCAGTGATAGGATTGGAGAGGTTCGGTGAGCAAATGAAGACCCTTTGAAGTCATATTGCATGGTACCCATTCCACGGGTTTCAACTACCCAGGTTTAAGGTATTCTTCCTTCAGCTAAAACATGCATGTGGAACCTAGAGTATGATCAACCATGTGATCGGGAGACGTGTTCAAATATGTCTCAGTTTTCCTACCCTGGTACTCGGGTGCAACATTCCAGACGCTTTACTAACACTCTCCCGACTTGGAGAGTCAGTCCCTTTAACCTCCTGTTTGGCCCAGTTTGCAATTTCTGCGGAAGATGAACAGGAATAGCGAGAACCAATGAGAGGCTAGCTGGAGGTGTCTGGACGGGCAAATTTAACTCTCATTTCCCACCAGGAAGAGGAATTAACCAAAGGCTCAGCATGCCAGAACAGAACCAGATTAGGGCCTGAAGCCATCCTGCGGTGTTGCGGCCAGCTCACAAGAAAGCGAGTTGAAGAAAGGAGCTCAGGGGCACTGTAATTCACAAACCTGCAGAGTTATAAATGACAGCTATCGTCCAAAAATAGACTGAAGTAAGGCTGCCAAGAGGACTTGAAAGCGGGGCAGAATTGCAGGAAACCGATTTCAGGAGGTAGACTGGAATTGCATTGAAAGCATAGGAAAAGAGGCAGAACGTCCACAATGATGCACTTGGCCAAAAAGGGCGTATGCGTTTTTTCCTGAATATATTCAGGAAAAAACGCATACGCCCTTTTGGCCAACCAAGCAAGCTTGCAAAGGAAATCTGCACTACAATGAAGTCTCACTTCCCCCCGGTCAAAAGGGCCATCTGAAAAAAGTGTAAAATCCAGAAAGGCAGGACAGGCCATGGAGAACTGGGAGCCTTGTTATGCTGATGGGCGGGATGTAAATTGCCAACAGACACTCGGAGAAGTGTATGGTGTTTCCTGAAACATCTAAAAAACAAAGCAACAGAGCCTAGGGCACTGCCACTTATGGTCCTATAGCTTAGGGAAATTAAAATCAAAAAGACACAGCCACCCCAAAGTTTGGGACGCCTCTGTTTACAAGAACCTCGTTTACAGTACAAGTTCAACATCGCAGAAAGTGAAAATGGATAAAGAAGTTGTGGTATTTACTTACAAAGCAATATCACTCAGCAATGAAATCTATGTCATCAGGCCCTTAGCAGCACAATGAGTGGATTCAGGTATGATGATTCTAACTGAATAAGTCACACAGAAAAAGAAACATCATAAGATATCAGTAATACACGGAATGTAAACTTGGCTACACAGGAACTGAATTACAGAACAGAACAGGGTCTCAAATTTAGAAAACCAACTTATGCTTGCTTAAGGGTAAAGGTGAGTTGGGGTGCTGCATAAAACCAGAGATTGAAATGAGCACAGATAAAGTTCCTTAAGCCAAATATGGAATAGACAAGAGCTACTCCTTGCTCAACGAAATGGACTCAACACCGCATATTAAACGCCTAAGAATGTACCTGACTAGTAAGTATCTTAAAACCTATGGATTGCTATGTCTCCGAAAGAGAATCAAGCATGTGTACAGGGGCATAAACGCAGCAGTGATAGGATTGGAGAGGTTCGGTGAGCAAATGAAGACCCTTTGAAGTCATATTGCATGGTACCCATTCCACGGGTCTTCAACTCTCCAGGTTTAAGGTATTCTTCCTTCAGCTAAAACATGCATGTGGAACCCAGAGTATGATCAACCATGTGAACGGGAGACGTGTTCAAATATGTCTCAGTTTTCCTCCCCTGGTACTCGGGTGCAACATTCCAGACGCTTTACTAACACTCTCCCACCTTGGAGAGTTAGTCCCTTTAACCTCCTGTTTGGCCCAGTTTGCAATTTCTGCGGAAGATGAACAGGAATAGGGAGAACCAATGAGAGGACTAGCTGGAGGTGTCTGGACGGGCAAATTTAACTCTCATTTCCCACCAGGAAGAGGAATTAACCAAAGGCTCAGCGTGCCGTGCCGGAACCAGATTAGGGCCTGAAGCCATCCTGCGGTGTTGCGGCCAGCTCACAAGAAAGCGAGTTGAAGAAAGGAGCTCAGGGGCACTGTAATTCACAAACCTGCAGAGTTATAAATGACAGCTATCGTCCAAAAATAGACTGAAGTAAGGCTGCCAAGAGGACTTGAAAGCGGGGCAGAATTGCAGGAAACCGATTTCAGGAGGTAGACTGGAATTGCATTGAAAGCATAGGAAAAGAGGCAGAACGTCCACAATGATGCACTTGGCCAAAAAGGGCGTATGCGTTTTTTCCTGAATATATTCAGGAAAAAACGCATACGCCCTTTTTGGCCAACCAAGCAAGCTTGCAAAGGAAATCTGCACTACAATGAAGTCTCACTTCCCCCCGGTCAAAAGGGCCATCTGAAAAAAGTGTAAAATCCAGAAAGGCAGGACAGGCCATGGAGAACTGGGAGCCTTGTTATGCTGATGGGCGGGATGTAAATTGCCAACAGACCACTCGGGAGAAGTGTATGGTGTTTCCTGAAACATCTAAAAAACAAAGCAACAGAACCTAGGGCACTTCCACTTATGGTCCTATAGCTTAGGGAAATTAAAATCAAAAAGACACAGCCACCCCAAAGTTTGGAACGGCTCTGTTTACAAGAACCTCGTTTACAGTACAAGTTCAACATCGCAGAAAGTGAAAAATGGATAAAGAAGTTGTGGTATTTACTTACAAAGCAATATCACTCAGCAATGAAATCTAGTGTCATCAGGCCCTTAGCAGCACAATGAGTGGATTCAGGTATGATGATTCTAACTGAAATAAGTCACACAGAAAAAGAAACATCATAAGATATCAGTAATACACGGAATGTAAACTTGGCTACACAGGAACTGAATTACAGAACAGAACAGGGTCTCAAATTTAGAAAACCAACTTATGCTTGCTTAAGGGGAAAGGTGAGTTGGGGTGCTGCATAAAACCAGAGATTGAAATGAGCACAGATAAAGTTCCTTAAGCCAAATATGGAATAGACAAGAGCTACTCCTTGCTCAACGAAATGGACTCAACACCGCATATTAAACGCCTAAGAATGTACCTGACTAGTAAGTATCTTAAAACCTATGGATTGCTATGTCTCCGAAAGAGAATCAAGCATGTGTACAGGGGCATAAACGCAGCAGTGATAGGATTGGAGAGGTTCGGTGAGCAAATGAAGACCCTTTGAAGTCATATTGCATGGTACCCATTCCACGGGTTTCAACTACCCAGGTTTAAGGTATTCTTCCTTCAGCTAAAACATGCATGTGGAACCCAGAGTATGATCAACCATGTGATCGGGAGACGTGTTCAAATATGTCTCAGTTTTCGTACCCTGGTACTCGGGTGCAACATTCCAGACGCTTTACTAACACTCTCCCCGACTTGGAGAGTCAGTCGCCTTTAACCTCCTGTTTGGCCCAGTTTGCAATTTCTGCGGAAGATGAACAGGAATAGCGAGAACCAATGAGAGACTAGCTGGAGGTGTCTGGACGGGCAAATTTAACTCTCATTTCCACCAGGAAGAGGAATTAACCAAAGGCTCAGCGTGCCGTGCCGGAACCAGATTAGGGCCTGAAGCCATCCTGCGGTGTGCGGTGTTGCGGCCAGCTCACAAGAAAGCGAGTTGAAGAAAGGAGCTCAGGGGCACTGTAATTCACAAACCTGCAGAGTTATAAATGACAGCTATCGTCCAAAAATAGACTGAAGTAAGGCTGCCAAGAGGACTTGAAAGCGGGGCAGAATTGCAGGAAACCGATTTCAGGAGGTAGACTGGAATTGCATTGAAAGCATAGGAAAAGAGGCAGAACGTCCACAATGATGCACTTGGCCAAAAAGGGCGTATGCGTTTTTTCCTGAATATATTCAGGAAAAAACGCATACGCCCTTTTTGGCCAACCAAGCAAAGCTTGCAAAGGAAATCTGCACTACAATGAAGTCTCACTTCCCCCCGGTCAAAAGGGCCATCTGAAAAAAGTGTAAAATCCAGAAAGGCAGGACAGGCCATGGAGAACTGGGAGCCTTGTTATGCTGATGGGCGGGATGTAAATTGCCAACAGACACTCGGGAGAAGTGTATGGTGTTTCCTGAAACATCTAAAAAACAAAGCAACAGAGCCTAGGGCACTTCCACTTATGGTCCTATAGCTTAGGGAAATTAAAATCAAAAAGACACAGCCACCCCAAAGTTTGGAACGGCCTCTGTTTACAAGAACCTCGTTTACCGTACAAGTTCAATATCAGCAGAAAGTGAAAAATGGATAAAGAAGTTGTGGTATTTACTTACAAAGCAATATCACTCAGCAATGAAATCTATGTCATCAGGCCCGTAGCAGCACAATGAGTGGATTCAGGTATGATGATTCTAACTGAAATAAGTCACACAGAAAAAGAAACATCATAAGATATCAGTAATACACGGAATGTAAACTTGGCTACACAGGAACTGAATTACGAAACAGAACAGGGTCTCAAATTTAGAAAACCAACTTATGCTTGCTTAAGGGGAAAGGTGAGTTGGGTTGCTGCATAAAACCAGAGATTGAAATGAGCACAGATAACGTTCCTTAAGCCAAATATGGAATAGACAAGAGCTACTCCTTGCTCAACGAAATGGACTCAACACCGCATATTAAACGCCTAAGAATGTACCTGACTAGTAAGTATCTTAAAAACCTATGGATTGCTATGTCTCCGAAAGAGAATCAAGCAGTGTGTACAGGGGCATAAACGCAGCAGTGATAGGATTGGAGAGGTTCGGTGAGCAAATGAAGACCCTTTGAAGTCATATTGCATGGTACCCATTCCACGGGTTTCAACTACCCAGGTTTAAGGTATTCTTCCTTCAGCTAAAACATGCATGTGGAACCTAGAGTATGATCAACCATGTGATCGGGAGACGTGTTCAAATATGTCTCAGTTTTCGTACCCTGGTACTCGGGTGCAACATTCCAGACGCTTTACTAAACTCTCCCGACTTGGAGAGTCAGTCCCTTTAACCTCCTGTTTGGCCCAGTTTGCAATTTCTGCGGAAGATGAACAGGAATAGCGAGAACCAATGAGAGGCTAGCTGGAGGTGTCTGGACGGGCAAATTAACTCTCATTACCCACCAGGAAGAGGAATTAACCAAAGGCTCAGCGTGCAGTTCCGGAAACAGATTAGGCCCTGAAGCCATCCTGCGGTGTTGCGGCCAGGTCACAAGAAAGCGAGTTGAAGAAAGGAGCTCAGGGGCACTGTAATTCACAACCTGCAGAGTAAATAAATGACAGCTATCGTCCAAAAAATAGACTGAAGTAAGGCTGCCAAGAGGACTTGAAAGCGGGGCAGAATTGCAGGAAACCGATTTCAGGAGGTAGACTGGAATTGCATTGAAAGCATAGGAAAAGAGGCAGAACGTCCACAATGATGCACTTGGCCAAAAAGGGCGTATGCGTTTTTTCCTGAATAATATTCAGGAAAAAACGCATACGCCCTTTTTGGCCAACCAAGCAAGCTTGCAAAGGAAATCTGCACTACAATGAAGTCTCACTTCCCCCCGGTCAAAAGGGCCATCTGAAAAAAGTGTAAAATCCAGAAAGGCAGGACAGGCCATGGAGAACTGGGAGCCTTGTTATGCTGATGGGCGGGATGTAAATTGCCAACAGACACTCGGGAGAAGTGTATGGTGTTTCCTGAAACATCTAAAAAACAAAGCAACAGAGCCTAGGGCACTTCCACTTATGGTCCTATAGCTTAGGGAAATTAAAATCAAAAAGACACAGCCACCCCAAAGTTTGGACGCCTCTGTTTACAAGAACCTCGTTTACAGTACAAGTTCAACATCGCAGAAAGTGAAAAATGGATAAAGAAGTTGTGGTATTTACTTACAAAGCAATATCACTCAGCAATGAAATCTATGTCATCAGGCCCTTAGCAGCACAATGAGTGGATTCAGGTATGATGATTCTAACTGAAATAAGTCACACAGAAAAAGAAACATCATAAGATATCAGTAATACACGGAATGTAAACTTGGCTACACAGGAACTGAATTACAGAACAGAACAGGGTCTCAAATTTAGAAAACCAACTTATGCTTGCTTAAGGGGAAAGGTGAGTTGGGGTGCTGCATAAAACCAGAGATTGAAATGAGCACAGATAAAGTTCCTTAAGCCAAATATGGAATAGACAAGAGCTACTCCTTGCTCAACGAAATGGACTCAACACCGCATATTAAACGCCTAAGAATGTACCTGACTAGTAAGTATCTTAAAACCTATGGATTGCTATGTCTCCGAAAGAGAATCAAGCATGTGTACAGGGGCATAAACGCAGCAGTGATAGGATTGGAGAGGTTCGGTGAGCAAATGAAGACCCTTTGAAGTCATATTGCATGGTACCCATTCCACGGGTTTCAACTACCCAGGTTTAAGGTATTCTTCCTTCAGCTAAAACATGCATGTGGAACCCAGAGTATGATCAACCATGTGATCGGGAGACGTGTTCAAATATGTCTCAGTTTTCCTCCCCTGGTACTCGGGTGCAACATTCCAGACGCTTTACTAACACTCTCCCCACTTGGAGAGTCAGTCCCTTTAACCTCCTGTTTGGCCCAGTTTGCAATTTCTGCGGAAGATGAACAGGAATAGCGAGAACCAATGAGAGACTAGCTGGAGGTGTCTGGACGGGCAAATTTAACTCTCATTTCCCACCAGGAAGAGGAATTAACCAAAGGCTCAGCGTGCCGTGCCGGAACCAGATTAGGGCCTGAAGCCATCCTGCGGTGTTGCGGCCAGGTCACAAGAAAGCGAGTTGAAGAAAGGAGCTCAGGGGCACTGTAATTCACAAACCTGCAGAGTTATAAATGACAGCTATCGTCCAAAAATAGACTGAAGTAAGGCTGCCAAGAGGACTTGAAAGCGGGGCAGAATTGCAGGAAACCGATTTCAGGAGGTAGACTGGAATTGCATTGAAAGCATAGGAAAAGAGGCAGAACGTCCACAATGATGCACTTGGCCAAAAAGGGCGTATGCGTTTTTTCCTGAATATATTCAGGAAAAAACGCATACGCCCTTTTTGGCCAACCAAGCAAGCTTGCAAAGGAAATCTGCACTACAATGAAGTCTCACTTCCCCCCGGTCAAAAGGGCCATCTGAAAAAAGTGTAAAATCCAGAAAGGCAGGACAGGCCATGGAGAACTGGGAGCCTTGTTATGCTGATGGGCGGGATGTAAATTGCCAACAGACACTCGGGAGAAGTGTATGGTGTTTCCTGAAACATCTAAAAAACAAAGCAACAGAGCCTAGGGCACTTCCACTTATGGTCCTATAGCTTAGGGAAATTAAAATCAAAAAGACACAGCCACCCCAAAGTTTGGACGCCTCTGTTTACAAGAACCTCGTTTACAGTACAAGTTCAACATCGCAGAAAGTGAAAAATGGATAAAGAAGTTGTGGTATTTACTTACAAAGCAATATCACTCAGCAATGAAATCTATGTCATCAGGCCCTTAGCAGCACAATGAGTGGATTCAGGTACGATGATTCTAACTGAAATAAGTCACACAGAAAAAGAAACATCATAAGATATCAGTAATACACGGAATGTAAACTTGGCTACACAGGAACTGAATTACAGAACAGAACAGGGTCTCAAATTTAGAAAACCAACTTATGCTTGCTTAAGGGGAAAGGTGAGTTGGGGTGCTGCATAAAACCAGAGATTGAAATGAGCACAGATAAAGTTCCTTAAGCCAAATATGGAATAGACAAGAGCTACTCCTTGCTCAACGAAATGGACTCAACACCGCATATTAAACGCCTAAGAATGTACCTGACTAGTAAGTATCTTAAAACCTATGGATTGCTATGTCTCCGAAAGAGAATCAAGCATGTGTACAGGGGCATAAACGCAGCAGTGATAGGATTGGAGAGGTTCGGTGAGCAAATGAAGACCCTTTGAAGTCATATTGCATGGTACCCATTCCACGGGTTTCAACTCTCCAGGTTTAAGGTATTCTTCCTTCAGCTAAAACATGCATGTGGAACCCAGAGTATGATCAACCATGTGATCGGGAGACGTGTTCAAATATGTCTCAGTTTTCCTCCCCTGGTACTCGGGTGCAACATTCCAGACGCTTTACTAACACTCTCCCCACTTGGAGAGTCAGCCCTTTAACCTCCTGTTTGGCCCAGTTTGCAATTTCTGCGGAAGATGAACAGGAATAGCGAGAACCAATGAGAGACTAGCTGGAGGTGTCTGGACGGGCAAATTTAACTCTCATTTCCCACCAGGAAGAGGAATTAACCAAAGGCTCAGCGTGCCGTGCCGGAACCAGATTAGGGCCTGAAGCCATCCTGCGGTGTTGCGGCCAGCTCACAAGAAAGCGAGTTGAAGAAAGGAGCTCAGGGGCACTGTAATTCACAAACCTGCAGAGTTATAAATGACAGCTATCGTCCAAAAATAGACTGAAGTAAGGCTGCCAAGAGGACTTGAAAGCGGGGCAGAATTGCAGGAAACCGATTTCAGGAGGTAGACTGGAATTGCATTGAAAGCATAGGAAAAGAGGCAGAACGTCCACAATGATGCACTTGGCCAAAAAGGGCGTATGCGTTTTTTCCTGAATATATTCAGGAAAAAACGCATACGCCCTTTTTGGCCAACCAAGCAAGCTTGCAAAGGAAATCTGCACTACAATGAAGTCTCACTTCCCCCCGGTCAAAAGGGCCATCTGAAAAAAGTGTAAAATCCAGAAAGGCAGGACAGGCCATGGAGAACTGGGAGCCTTGTTATGCTGATGGGCGGGATGTAAATTGCCAACAGACACTCGGGAGAAGTGTATGGTGTTTCCTGAAACATCTAAAAAACAAAGCAACAGAGCCTAGGGCACTTCCACTTATGGTCCTATAGCTTAGGGAAATTAAAATCAAAAAGACACAGCCACCCCAAAGTTTGGAACGGCTCTGTTTACAAGAACCTCGTTTACAGTACAAGTTCAACATCGCAGAAAGTGAAAAATGGATAAAGAAGTTGTGGTATTTACTTACAAAGCAATATCACTCAGCAATGAAATCTGTGTCATCAGGCCCTTAGCAGCACAATGAGTGGATTCAGGTATGATGATTCTAACTGAAATAAGTCACACAGAAAAAGAAACATCATAAGATATCAGTAATACACGGAATGTAAACTTGGCTACACAGGAACTGAATTACAGAACAGAACAGGGTCTCAAATTTAGAAAACCAACTTATGCTTGCTTAAGGGAAAGGTGAGTTGGGGTGCTGCATAAAACCAGAGATTGAAATGAGCACAGATAAAGTTCCTTAAGCCAAATATGGAATAGACAAGAGCTACTCCTTGCTCAACGAAATGGACTCAACACCGCATATTAAACGCCTAAGAATGTACCTGACTAGTAAGTATCTTAAAACCTATGGATTGCTATGTCTCCGAAAGAGAATCAAGCATGTGTACAGGGGCATAAACGCAGCAGTGATAGGATTGGAGAGGTTCGGTGAGCAAATGAAGACCCTTTGAAGTCATATTGCATGGTACCCATTCCACGGGTTTCAACTCTCCAGGTTTAAGGTATTCTTCCTTCAGCTAAAACATGCATGTGGAACCCAGAGTATGATCAACCATGTGATCGGGAGACGTGTTCAAATATGTCTCAGTTTTCCTCCCCTGGTACTCGGGTGCAACATTCCAGACGCTTTACTAACACTCTCCCCACTTGGAGAGTCAGCCCTTTAACCTCCTGTTTGGCCCAGTTTGCAATTTCTGCGGAAGATGAACAGGAATAGCGAGAACCAATGAGAGACTAGCTGGAGGTGTCTGGACGGGCAAATTTAACTCTCATTTCCCACCAGGAAGAGGAATAACCAAAGGCTCAGCGTGCCGTGCCGGAACCAGATTAGGGCCTGAAGCCATCCTGCGGTGTTGCGGCCAGGTCACAAGAAAGCGAGTTGAAGAAAGGAGCTCAGGGGCACTGTAATTCACAAACCTGCAGAGTTATAAATGACAGCTATCGTCCAAAAATAGACTGAAGTAAGGCTGCCAAGAGGACTTGAAAGCGGGGCAGAATTGCAGGAAACCGATTTCAGGAGGTAGACTGGAATTGCATTGAAAGCATAGGAAAAGAGGCAGAACGTCCACAATGATGCACTTGGCCAAAAAGGGCGTATGCGTTTTTTACTGAATATATTCAGGAAAAAACGCATACGCCCTTTTTGGCCAACCAAGCAAGCTTGCAAAGGAAATCTGCACTACAATGAAGTCTCACTTCCCCCCGGTCAAAAGGGCCATCTGAAAAAAGTGTAAAATCCAGAAAGGCAGGACAGGCCATGGAGAACTGGGAGCCTTGTTATGCTGATGGGCGGGATGTAAATTGCCAACAGACACTCGGGAGAAGTGTATGGTGTTTCCTGAAACATCTAAAAAACAAAGCAACAGAGCCTAGGGCACTTCCACTTATGGTCCTATAGCTTAGGGAAATTAAAATCAAAAAGACACAGCCACCCCAAAGTTTGGGACGCTCTGTTTACAAGAACCTCGTTTACAGTACAAGTTCAACATCGCAGAAAGTGAAAAATGGATAAAGAAGTTGTGGTATTTACTTACAAAGCAATATCACTCAGCAATGAAATCTATGTCATCAGGCCCTTAGCAGCACAATGAGTGGATTCAGGTATGATGATTCTAACTGAAATAAGTCACACAGAAAAAGAAACATCATAAGATATCAGTAATACACGGAATGTAAACTTGGCTACACAGGAACTGAATTACAGAACAGAACAGGGTCTCAAATTTAGAAAACCAACTTATGCTTGCTTAAGGGGAAAGGTGAGTTGGGGTGCTGCATAAAACCAGAGATTGAAATGAGCACAGATAAAGTTCCTTAATTCAAATATGGAATAGACAAGAGCTACTCCTTGCTCAACGAAATGGACTCAACACCGCATATTAAACGCCTAAGAATGTACCTGACTAGTATCTTAAAACCTATGGATTGCTATGTCTCCGAAAGAGAATCAAGCATGTGTACAGGGGCATAAACGCAGCAGTGATAGGATTGGAGAGGTTCGGTGAGCAAATGAAGACCCTTTGAAGTCATATTGCATGGTACCCATTCCACGGGTTTCAACTACCCAGGTTTAAGGTATTCTTCCTTCAGCTAAAACATGCATGTGGAACCCAGAGTATGATCAACCATGTGATCGGGAGACGTGTTCAAATATGTCTCAGTTTTCCTCCCCTGGTACTCGGGTGCAACATTCCAGACGCTTTACTAACACTCTCCCCACTTGGAGAGTCAGTCCCTTTAACCTCCTGTTTGGCCCAGTTTGCAATTTCTGCGGAAGATGAACAGGAATAGCGAGAACCAATGAGAGACTAGCTGGAGGTGTCTGGACGGGCAAATTTAACTCTCATTTCCCACCAGGAAGAGGAATAACCAAAGGCTCAGCGTGCCGTGCCGGAACCAGATTAGGGCCTGAAGCCATCCTGCGGTGTTGCGGCCAGCTCAAAAGAAAGCGAGTTGAAGAAAGGAGCTCAGGGGCACTGTAATTCACAAACCTGCAGAGTTATAAATGACAGCTATCGTCCAAAAATAGACTGAAGTAAGGCTGCCAAGAGGACTTGAAAGCGGGGCAGAATTGCAGGAAACCGATTTCAGGAGGTAGACTGGAATTGCATTGAAAGCATAGGAAAAGAGGCAGAACGTCCACAATGATGCACTTGGCCAAAAAGGGCGTATGCGTTTTTTCCTGAATATATTCAGGAAAAAACGCATACGCCCTTTTTGGCCAACCAAGCAAGCTTGCAAAGGAAATCTGCACTACAATGAAGTCTCACTTCCCCCCGGTCAAAAGGGCCATCTGAAAAAAGTGTAAAATCCAGAAAGGCAGGACAGGCCATGGAGAACTGGGAGCCTTGTTATGCTGATGGGCGGGATGTAAATTGCCAACAGACACTCGGGAGAAGTGTATGGTGTTTCCTGAAACATCTAAAAAACAAAGCAACAGAGCCTAGGGCACTTCCACTTATGGTCCTATAGCTTAGGGAAATTAAAATCAAAAAGACACAGCCACCCCAAAGTTTGGAACGCCTCTGTTTACAAGAACCTCGTTTACAGTACAAGTTCAACATCGCAGAAAGTGAAAAATGGATAAAGAAGTTGTGGTATTCACTTACAAAGCAATATCACTCAGCAATGAAATCTATGTCATCAGGCCCTTAGCAGCACAATGAGTGGATTCAGGTATGATGATTCTAACTGAAATAAGTCACACAGAAAAAGAAACATCATAAGATATCAGTAATACACGGAATGTAAACTTGGCTACACAGGAACTGAATTACAGAACAGAACAGGGTCTCAAATTTAGAAAACCAACTTATGCTTGCTTAAGGGGAAAGGTGAGTTGGGGTGCTGCATAAAACCAGAGATTGAAATGAGCACAGATAAAGTTCCTTAAGCCAAATATGGAATAGACAAGAGCTACTCCTTGCTCAACGAAATGGACTCAACACCGCATATTAAACGCCTAAGAATGTACCTGACTAGTAAGTATCTTAAAACCTATGGATTGCTATGTCTCCGAAAGAGAATCAAGCATGTGTACAGGGGCATAAACGCAGCAGTGATAGGATTGGAGAGGTTCGGTGAGCAAATGAAGACCCTTTGAAGTCATATTGCATGGTACCCATTCCACGGGTTTCAACTACCAGGTTTAAGGTATTCTTCCTTCAGCTAAAACATGCATGTGGAACCCAGAGTATGATCAACCATGTGATCGGGAGACGTGTTCAAATATGTCTCAGTTTTCCTCCCCTGGTACTCGGGTGCAACATTCCAGACGCTTTACTAACACTCTCCCCACTTGGAGAGTCAGCCCTTTAACCTCCTGTTTGGCCCAGTTTGCAATTTCTGCGGAAGATGAACAGGAATAGCGAGAACCAATGAGAGACTAGCTGGAGGTGTCTGGACGGGCAAATTTAACTCTCATTTCCCACCAGGAAGAGGAATTAACCAAAGGCTCAGCGTGCCGTGCCGGAACCAGATTAGGGCCTGAAGCCATCCTGCGGTGTTGCGGCCAGGTCACAAGAAAGCGAGTTGAAGAAAGGAGCTCAGGGGCACTGTAATTCACAAACCTGCAGAGTTATAAATGACAGCTATCGTCCAAAAATATACTGAAGTAAGGCTGCCAAGAGGACTTGAAAGCGGGGCAGAATTGCAGGAAACCGATTTCAGGAGGTAGACTGGAATTGCATTGAAAGCATAGGAAAAGAGGCAGAACGTCCACAATGATGCACTTGGCCAAAAAGGGCGTATGCGTTTTTTCCTGAATATATTCAGGAAAAAACGCATACGCACTTTTTGGCCAACCAAGCAAGCTTGCAAAGGAAATCTGCACTACAATGAAGTCTCACTTCCCCCCGGTCAAAAGGGCCATCTGAAAAAAGTGTAAAATCCAGAAAGGCAGGACAGGCCATGGAGAACTGGGAGCCTTGTTATGCTGATGGGCGGGATGTAAATTGCCAACAGACACTCGGGAGAAGTGTATGGTGTTTCCTGAAACATCTAAAAAACAAAGCAACAGAGCCTAGGGCACTTCCACTTATGGTCCTATAGCTTAGGGAAATTAAAATCAAAAAGACACAGCCACCCCAAAGTTTGGGACGGCTCTGTTTACAAGAACCTCGTTTACAGTACAAGTTCAACATCGCAGAAAGTGAAAAATGGATAAAGAAGTTGTGGTATTTACTTACAAAGCAATATCACTCAGCAATGAAATCTATGTCATCAGGCCCTTAGCAGCACAATGAGTGGATTCAGGTATGATGATTCTAACTGAAATAAGTCACACAGAAAAAGAAACATCATAAGATATCAGTAATACACGGAATGTAAACTTGGCTACACAGGAACTGAATTACAGAACAGAACAGGGTCTCAAATTTAGAAAACCAACTTATGCTTGCTTAAGGGGAAAGGTGAGTTGGGGTGCTGCATAAAACCAGAGATTGAAATGAGCACAGATAAAGTTCCTTAAGCCAAATATGGAATAGACAAGAGCTACTCCTTGCTCAACGAAATGGACTCAACACCGCATATTAAACGCCTAAGAATGTACCTGACTAGTAAGTATCTTAAAACCTATGGATTGCTATGTCTCCGAAAGAGAATCAAGCATGTGTACAGGGGCATAAACGCAGCAGTGATAGGATTGGAGAGGTTCGGTGAGCAAATGAAGACCCTTTGAAGTCATATTGCATGGTACCCATTCCACGGGTTTCAACTCCCAGGTTTAAGGTATTCTTCCTTCAGCTAAAACATGCATGTGGAACCCAGAGTATGATCAACCATGTGATCGGGAGACGTGTTCAAATATGTCTCAGTTTTCCTCCCCTGGTACTCGGGTGCAACATTCCAGACGCTTTACTAACACTCTCCCCACTTGGAGAGTCAGCCCTTTAACCTCCTGTTTGGCCCAGTTTGCAATTTCTGCGGAACATGAACAGGAATAGCGAGAACCAATGAGAGACTAGCTGGAGGTGTCTGGACGGGCAAATTTAACTCTCATTTCCCACCAGGAAGAGGAATTAACCAAAGGCTCAGCGTGCCGTGCCGGAACCAGATTAGGGCCTGAAGCCATCCTGCGGTGTTGCGGCCAGGTCACAAGAAAGCGAGTTGAAGAAAGGAGCTCAGGGGCACTGTAATTCACAAACCTGCAGAGTTATAAATGACAGCTATCGTCCAAAAATATACTGAAGTAAGGCTGCCAAGAGGACTTGAAAGCGGGGCAGAATTGCAGGAAACCGATTTCAGGAGGTAGACTGGAATTGCATTGAAAGCATAGGAAAAGAGGCAGAACGTCCACAATGATGCACTTGGCCAAAAAGGGCGTATGCGTTTTTTCCTGAATATATTCAGGAAAAAACGCATACGCCCTTTTTGGCCAACCAAGCAAGCTTGCAAAGGAAATCTGCACTACAATGAAGTCTCACTTCCCCCCGGTCAAAAGGGCCATCTGAAAAAAGTGTAAAATCCAGAAAGGCAGGACAGGCCATGGAGAACTGGGAGCCTTGTTATGCTGATGGGCGGGATGTAAATTGCCAACAGACACTTGGGAGAAGTGTATGGTGTTTCCTGAAACATCTAAAAAACAAAGCAACAGAGCCTAGGGCACTTCCACTTATGGTCCTATAGCTTAGGGAAATTAAAATCAAAAAGACACAGCCACCCCAAAGTTTGGAACGGCTCTGTTTACAAGAACCTCGTTTACAGTACAAGTTCAACATCGCAGAAAGTGAAAAATGGATAAAGAAGTTGTGGTATTTACTTACAAAGCAATATCACTCAGCAATGAAATCTGTGTCATCAGGCCCTTAGCAGCACAATGAGTGGATTCAGGTATGATGATTCTAACTGAAATAAGTCACACAGAAAAAGAAACATCATAAGATATCAGTAATACACGGAATGTAAACTTGGCTACACAGGAACTGAATTACAGAACAGAACAGGGTCTCAAATTTAGAAAACCAACTTATGCTTGCTTAAGGGGAAAGGTGAGTTGGGGTGCTGCATAAAACCAGAGATCGAAATGAGCACAGATAAAGTTCCTTAAGCCAAATATGGAATAGACAAGAGCTACTCCTTGCTCAACGAAATGGACTCAACACCGCATATTAAACGCCTAAGAATGTACCTGACTAGTAAGTATCTTAAAACCTATGGATTGCTATGTCTCCGAAAGAGAATCAAGCATGTGTACAGGGGCATAAACGCAGCAGTGATAGGATTGGAGAGGTTCGGTGAGCAAATGAAGACCCTTTGAAGTCATATTGCATGGTACCCATTCCACGGGTTTCAACTCCCAGGTTTAAGGTATTCTTCCTTCAGCTAAAACATGCATGTGGAACCTAGAGTATGATCAACCATGTGATCGGGAGACGTGTTCAAATATGTCTCAGTTTTCCTCCCCTGGTACTCGGGTGCAACATTCCAGACGCTTTACTAACACTCTCCCCACTTGGAGAGTCAGCCCTTTAACCTCCTGTTTGGCCCAGTTTGCAATTTCTGCGGAAGATGAACAGGAATAGCGAGAACCAATGAGAGACTAGCTGGAGGTGTCTGGACGGGCAAATTTAACTCTCATTTCCCACCAGGAAGAGGAATTAACCAAAGGCTCAGCGTGCCGTGCCGGAACCAGATTAGGGCCTGAAGCCATCCTGCGGTGTTGCGGCCAGGTCACAAGAAAGCGAGTTGAAGAAAGGAGCTCAGGGGCACTGTAATTCACAAACCTGCAGAGTTATAAATGACAGCTATCGTCCAAAAATATACTGAAGTAAGGCTGCCAAGAGGACTTGAAAGCGGGGCAGAATTGCAGGAAACCGATTTCAGGAGGTAGACTGGAATTGCATTGAAAGCATAGGAAAAGAGGCAGAACGTCCACAATGATGCACTTGGCCAAAAAGGGCGTATGCGTTTTTTCCTGAATATATTCAGGAAAAAACGCATACGCCCTTTTTGGCCAACCAAGCAAGCTTGCAAAGGAAATCTGCACTACAATGAAGTCTCACTTCCCCCCGGTCAAAAGGGCCATCTGAAAAAAGTGTAAAATCCAGAAAGGCAGGACAGGCCATGGAGAACTGGGAGCCTTGTTATGCTGATGGGCGGGATGTAAATTGCCAACAGACACTCCGGAGAAGTGTATGGTGTTTCCTGAAACATCTAAAAAACAAAGCAACAGAGCCTAGGGCACTTCCACTTATGGTCCTATAGCTTAGGGAAATTAAAATCAAAAAGACACAGCCACCCCAAAGTTTGGAACGGCTCTGTTTACAAGAACCTCGTTTACAGTACAAGTTCAACATCGCAGAAAGTGAAAAATGGATAAAGAAGTTGTGGTATTTACTTACAAAGCAATATCACTCAGCAATGAAATCTATGTCATCAGGCCCTTAGCAGCACAATGAGTGGATTCAGGTATGATGATTCTAACTGAAATAAGTCACACAGAAAAAGAAACATCATAAGATATCAGTAATACACGGAATGTAAACTTGGCTACACAGGAACTGAATTACAGAACAGAACAGGGTCTCAAATTTAGAAAACCAACTTATGCTTGCTTAAGGGGAAAGGTGAGTTGGGGTGCTGCATAAAACCAGAGATTGAAATGAGCACAGATAAAGTTCCTTAAGCCAAATATGGAATAGACAAGAGCTACTCCTTGCTCAACGAAATGGACTCAACACCGCATATTAAACGCCTAAGAATGTACCTGACTAGTAAGTATCTTAAAACCTATGGATTGCTATGTCTCCGAAAGAGAATCAAGCATGTGTACAGGGGCATAAACGCAGCAGTGATAGGATTGGAGAGGGTCGGTGAGCAAATGAAGACCCTTTGAAGTCATATTGCATGGTACCCATTCCACGGGTTTCAACTCCCAGGTTTAAGGTATTCTTCCTTCAGCTAAAACATGCATGTGGAACCCAGAGTATGATCAACCATGTGATCGGGAGACGTGTTCAAATATGTCTCAGTTTTCCTCCCCTGGTACTCGGGTGCAACATTCCAGACGCTTTACTAACACTCTCCCCACTTGGAGAGTCAGCCCTTTAACCTCCTGTTTGGCCCAGTTTGCAATTTCTGCGGAAGATGAACAGGAATAGCGAGAACCAATGAGAGACTAGCTGGAGGTGTCTGGACGGGCAAATTTAACTCTCATTTCCCACCAGGAAGAGGAATTAACCAAAGGCTCAGCGTGCCGTGCCGGAACCAGATTAGGGCCTGAAGCCATCCTGCGGTGTTGCGGCCAGGTCACAAGAAAGCGAGTTGAAGAAAGGAGCTCAGGGGCACTGTAATTCACAAACCTGCAGAGTTATAAATGACAGCTATCGTCCAAAAATAGACTGAAGTAAGGCTGCCAAGAGGACTTGAAAGCGGGGCAGAATTGCAGGAAACCGATTTCAGGAGGTAGACTGGAATTGCATTGAAAGCATAGGAAAAGAGGCAGAACGTCCACAATGATGCACTTGGCCAAAAAGGGCGTATGCGTTTTTTCCTGAATATATTCAGGAAAAAACGCATACGCCCTTTTTGGCCAACCAAGCAAGCTTGCAAAGGAAATCTGCACTACAATGAAGTCTCACTTCCCCCCGGTCAAAAGGGCCATCTGAAAAAAGTGTAAAATCCAGAAAGGCAGGACAGGCCATGGAGAACTGGGAGCCTTGTTATGCTGATGGGCGGGATGTAAGTTGCCAACAGACACTCGGGAGAAGTGTATGGTGTTTCCTGAAACATCTAAAAAACAAAGCAACAGAGCCTAGGGCACTTCCACTTATGGTCCTATAGCTTAGGGAAATTAAAATCAAAAAGACACAGCCACCCCAAAGTTTGGCACGTCTCTGTTTACAAGAACCTCGTTTACAGTACAAGTTCAACATCGCAGAAAGTGAAAAATGGATAAAGAAGTTGTGGTATTTACTTACAAAGCAATATCACTCAGCAATGAAATCTATGTCATCAGGCCCTTAGCAGCACAATGAGTGGATTCAGGTATGATGATTCTAACTGAAATAAGTCACACAGAAAAAGAAACATCATAAGATATCAGTAATACACGGAATGTAAACTTGGCTACACAGGAACTGAATTACAGAACAGAACAGGGTCTCAAATTTAGAAAACCAACTTATGCTTGCTTAAGGGAAAGGTGAGTTGGGGTGCTGCATAAAACCAGAGATTGAAATGAGCACAGATAAAGTTCCTTAAGCCAAATATGGAATAGACAAGAGCTACTCCTTGCTCAACGAAATGGACTCAACACCGCATATTAAACGCCTAAGAATGTACCTGACTAGTAAGTATCTTAAAACCTATGGATTGCTATGTCTCCGAAAGAGAATCAAGCATGTGTACAGGGGCATAAACGCAGCAGTGATAGGATTGGAGAGGTTCGGTGAGCAAATGAAGACCCTTTGAAGTCATATTGCATGGTACCCATTCCACGGGTTTCAACTCCCAGGTTTAAGGTATTCTTCCTTCAGCTAAAACATGCATGTGGAACCCAGAGTATGATCAACCATGTGATCGGGAGACGTGTTCAAATATGTCTCAGTTTTCCTCCCCTGGTACTCGGGTGCAACATTCCAGACGCTTTACTAACACTCTCCCCACTTGGAGAGTCAGCCCTTTAACCTCCTGTTTGGCCCAGTTTGCAATTTCTGCGGAAGATGAACAGGAATAGCGAGAACCAATGAGAGACTAGCTGGAGGTGTCTGGACGGGCAAATTTAACTCTCATTTCCCACCAGGAAGAGGAATAACCAAAGGCTCAGCGTGCCGTGCCGGAACCAGATTAGGGCCTGAAGCCATCCTGCGGTGTTGCGGCCAGCTCACAAGAAAGCGAGTTGAAGAAAGGAGCTCAGGGGCACTGTAATTCACAAACCTGCAGAGTTATAAATGACAGCTATCGTCCAAAAATAGACTGAAGTAAGGCTGCCAAGAGGACTTGAAAGCGGGGCAGAATTGCAGGAAACCGATTTCAGGAGGTAGACTGGAATTGCATTGAAAGCATAGGAAAAGAGGCAGAACGTCCACAATGATGCACTTGGCCAAAAAGGGCGTATGCGTTTTTTCCTGAATATATTCAGGAAAAAACGCATACGCCCTTTTTGGCCAACCAAGCAAGCTTGCAAAGGAAATCTGCACTACAATGAAGTCTCACTTCCCCCCGGTCAAAAGGGCCATCTGAAAAAAGTGTAAAATCCAGAAAGGCAGGACAGGCCATGGAGAACTGGGAGCCTTGTTATGCTGATGGGCGGGATGTAAATTGCCAACAGACACTCGGGAGAAGTGTATGGTGTTTCCTGAAACATCTAAAAAACAAAGCAACAGAGCCTAGGGCACTTCCACTTATGGTCCTATAGCTTAGGGAAATTAAAATCAAAAAGACACAGCCACCCCAAAGTTTGGACGCCTCTGTTTACAAGAACCTCGTTTACAGTACAAGTTCAACATCGCAGAAAGTGAAAAATGGATAAAGAAGTTGTGGTATTTACTTACAAAGCAATATCACTCAGCAATGAAATCTATGTCATCAGGCCCTTAGCAGCACAATGAGTGGATTCAGGTATGATGATTCTAACTGAAATAAGTCACACAGAAAAAGAAACATCATAAGATATCAGTAATACACGGAATGTAAACTTGGCTACACAGGAACTGAATTACAGAACAGAACAGGGTCTCAAATTTAGAAAACCAACTTATGCTTGCTTAAGGGGAAAGGTGAGTTGGGGTGCTGCATAAAACCAGAGATTGAAATGAGCACAGATAAAGTTCCTTAAGCCAAATATGGAATAGACAAGAGCTACTCCTTGCTCAACGAAATGGACTCAACACCGCATATTAAACGCCTAAGAATGTACCTGACTAGTAAGTATCTTAAAACCTATGGATTGCTATGTCTCCGAAAGAGAATCAAGCATGTGTACAGGGGCATAAACGCAGCAGTGATAGGATTGGAGAGGTTCGGTGAGCAAATGAAGACCCTTTGAAGTCATATTGCATGGTACCCATTCCACGGGTCTCAACTCTCCAGGTTTAAGGTATTCTTCCTTCAGCTAAAACATGCATGTGGAACCCAGAGTATGATCAACCATGTGATCGGGAGACGTGTTCAAATATGTCTCAGTTTTCCTCCCCTGGTACTCGGGTGCAACATTCCAGACGCTTTACTAACACTCTCCCCACTTGGAGAGTCAGCCCTTTAACCTCCTGTTTGGCCCAGTTTGCAATTTCTGCGGAAGATGAACAGGAATAGCGAGAACCAATGAGAGACTAGCTGGAGGTGTCTGGACGGGCAAATTTAACTCTCATTTCCCACCAGGAAGAGGAATTAACCAAAGGCTCAGCGTGCCGTGCCGGAACCAGATTAGGGCCTGAAGCCATCCTGCGGTGTTGCGGCCAGCTCAAAAGAAAGCGAGTTGAAGAAAGGAGCTCAGGGGCACTGTAATTCACAAACCTGCAGAGTTATAAATGACAGCTATCGTCCAAAAATAGACTGAAGTAAGGCTGCCAAGAGGACTTGAAAGCGGGGCAGAATTGCAGGAAACCGATTTCAGGAGGTAGACTGGAATTGCATTGAAAGCATAGGAAAAGAGGCAGAACGTCCACAATGATGCACTTGGCCAAAAAGGGCGTATGCGTTTTTTCCTGAATATATTCAGGAAAAAACGCATACGCCCTTTTTGGCCAACCAAGCAAGCTTGCAAAGGAAATCTGCACTACAATGAAGTCTCACTTCCCCCCGGTCAAAAGGGCCATCTGAAAAAAGTGTAAAATCCAGAAAGGCAGGACAGGCCATGGAGAACTGGGAGCCTTGTTATGCTGATGGGCGGGATGTAAATTGCCAACAGACACTCGGGAGAAGTGTATGGTGTTTCCTGAAACATCTAAAAAACAAAGCAACAGAGCCTAGGGCACTTCCACTTATGGTCCTATAGCTTAGGGAAATTAAAATCAAAAAGACACAGCCACCCCAAAGTTTGGAACGGCTCTGTTTACAAGAACCTCGTTTACAGTACAAGTTCAACATCGCAGAAAGTGAAAAATGGATAAAGAAGTTGTGGTATTTACTTACAAAGCAATATCACTCAGCAATGAAATCTGTGTCATCAGGCCCTTAGCAGCACAATGAGTGGATTCAGGTATGATGATTCTAACTGAAATAAGTCACACAGAAAAAGAAACATCATAAGATATCAGTAATACACGGAATGTAAACTTGGCTACACAGGAACTGAATTACAGAACAGAACAGGGTCTCAAATTTAGAAAACCAACTTATGCTTGCTTAAGGGGAAAGGTGAGTTGGGGTGCTGCATAAAACCAGAGATTGAAATGAGCACAGATAAAGTTCCTTAAGCCAAATATGGAATAGACAAGAGCTACTCCTTGCTCAACGAAATGGACTCAACACCGCATATTAAACGCCTAAGAATGTACCTGACTAGTAAGTATCTTAAAACCTATGGATTGCTATGTCTCCGAAAGAGAATCAAGCATGTGTACAGGGGCATAAACGCAGCAGTGATAGGATTGGAGAGGTTCGGTGAGCAAATGAAGACCCTTTGAAGTCATATTGCATGGTACCCATTCCACGGGTTTCAACTCTCCAGGTTTAAGGTATTCTTCCTTCAGCTAAAACATGCATGTGGAACCCAGAGTATGATCAACCATGTGATCGGGAGACGTGTTCAAATATGTCTCAGTTTTCCTCCCCTGGTACTCGGGTGCAACATTCCAGACGCTTTACTAACACTCTCCCCACTTGGAGAGTCAGCCCTTTAACCTCCTGTTTGGCCCAGTTTGCAATTTCTGCGGAAGATGAACAGGAATAGCGAGAACCAATGAGAGACTAGCTGGAGGTGTCTGGACGGGCAAATTTAACTCTCATTTCCCACCAGGAAGAGGAATTAACCAAAGGCTCAGCGTGCCGTGCCGGAACCAGATTAGGGCCTGAAGCCATCCTGCGGTGTTGCGGCCAGCTCACAAGAAAGCGAGTTGAAGAAAGGAGCTCAGGGGCACTGTAATTCACAAACCTGCAGAGTTATAAATGACAGCTATCGTCCAAAAATAGACTGAAGTAAGGCTGCCAAGAGGACTTGAAAGCGGGGCAGAATTGCAGGAAACCGATTTCAGGAGGTAGACTGGAATTGCATTGAAAGCATAGGAAAAGAGGCAGAACGTCCACAATGATGCACTTGGCCAAAAAGGGCGTATGCGTTTTTTCCTGAATATATTCAGGAAAAAACGCATACGCCCTTTTTGGCCAACCAAGCAAGCTTGCAAAGGAAATCTGCACTACAATGAAGTCTCACTTCCCCCCGGTCAAAAGGGCCATCTGAAAAAAGTGTAAAATCCAGAAAGGCAGGACAGGCCATGGAGAACTGGGAGCCTTGTTATGCTGATGGGCGGGATGTAAATTGCCAACAGACACTCGGGAGAAGTGTATGGTGTTTCCTGAAACATCTAAAAAACAAAGCAACAGAGCCTAGGGCACTTCCACTTATGGTCCTATAGCTTAGGGAAATTAAAATCAAAAAGACACAGCCACCCCAAAGTTTGGAACGCCTCTGTTTACAAGAACCTCGTTTACAGTACAAGTTCAACATCGCAGAAAGTGAAAAATGGATAAAGAAGTTGTGGTATTTACTTACAAAGCAATATCACTCAGCAATGAAATCTATGTCATCAGGCCCTTAGCAGCACAATGAGTGGATTCAGGTATGATGATTCTAACTGAAATAAGTCACACAGAAAAAGAAACATCATAAGATATCAGGAATACACGGAATGTAAACTTGGCTACACAGGAACTGAATTACAGAACAGAACAGGGTCTCAAATTTAGAAAACCAACTTATGCTTGCTTAACGGGAAAGGTGAGTTGGGGTGCTGCATAAAACCAGAGATTGAAATGAGCACAGATAAAGTTCCTTAAGCCAAATATGGAATAGACAAGAGCTACTCCTTGCTCAACGAAATGGACTCAACACCGCATATTAAACGCCTAAGAATGTACCTGACTAGTAAGTATCTTAAAACCTATGGATTGCTATGTCTCCGAAAGAGAATCAAGCATGTGTACAGGGGCATAAACGCAGCAGTGATAGGATTGGAGAGGTTCGGTGAGCAAATGAAGACCCTTTGAAGTCATATTGCATGGTACCCATTCCACGGGTCTCAACTCTCCAGGTTTAAGGTATTCTTCCTTCAGCTAAAACATGCATGTGGAACCTAGAGTATGATCAACCATGTGATCGGGAGACGTGTTCAAATATGTCTCAGTTTTCCTCCCCTGGTACTCGGGTGCAACATTCCAGACGCTTTACTAACACTCTCCCCACTTGGAGAGTCAGTCCCTTTAACCTCCTGTTTGGCCCAGTTTGCAATTTCTGCGGAAGATGAACAGGAATAGCGAGAACCAATGAGAGACTAGCTGGAGGTGTCTGGACGGGCAAATTTAACTCTCATTTCCCACCAGGAAGAGGAATTAACCAAAGGCTCAGCGTGCCGTGCCGGAACCAGATTAGGGCCTGAAGCCATCCTGCGGTGTTGCGGCCAGGTCACAAGAAAGCGAGTTGAAGAAAGGAGCTCAGGGGCACTGTAATTCACAAACCTGCAGAGTTATAAATGACAGCTATCGTCCAAAAATATACTGAAGTAAGGCTGCCAAGAGGACTTGAAAGCGGGGCAGAATTGCAGGAAACCGATTTCAGGAGGTAGACTGGAATTGCATTGAAAGCATAGGAAAAGAGGCAGAACGTCCACAATGATGCACTTGGCCAAAAAGGGCGTATGCGTTTTTTCCTGAATATATTCAGGAAAAAACGCATACGCCCTTTTTGGCCAACCAAGCAAGCTTGCAAAGGAAATCTGCACTACAATGAAGTCTCACTTCCCCCCGGTCAAAAGGGCCATCTGAAAAAAGTGTAAAATCCAGAAAGGCAGGACAGGCCATGGAGAACTGGGAGCCTTGTTATGCTGATGGGCGGGATGTAAATTGCCAACAGACACTCGGGAGAAGTGTATGGTGTTTCCTGAAACATCTAAAAAACAAAGCAACAGAGCCTAGGGCACTTCCACTTATGGTCCTATAGCTTAGGGAAATTAAAATCAAAAAGACACAGCCACCCCAAAGTTTGGAACGCCTCTGTTTACAAGAACCTCGTTTACAGTACAAGTTCAACATCGCAGAAAGTGAAAAATGGATAAAGAAGTTGTGGTATTTACTTACAAAGCAATATCACTCAGCAATGAAATCTATGTCATCAGGCCCTTAGCAGCACAATGAGTGGATTCAGGTATGATGATTCTAACTGAAATAAGTCACACAGAAAAAGAAACATCATAAGATATCAGTAATACACGGAATGTAAACTTGGCTACACAGGAACTGAATTACAGAACAGAACAGGGTCTCAAATTTAGAAAACCAACTTATGCTTGCTTAAGGGGAAAGGTGAGTTGGGGTGCTGCATAAAACCAGAGATTGAAATGAGCACAGATAAAGTTCCTTAAGCCAAATATGGAATAGACAAGAGCTACTCCTTGCTCAACGAAATGGACTCAACACCGCATATTAAACGCCTAAGAATGTACCTGACTAGTAAGTATCTTAAAACCTATGGATTGCTATGTCTCCGAAAGAGAATCAAGCATGTGTACAGGGGCATAAACGCAGCAGTGATAGGATTGGAGAGGTTCGGTGAGCAAATGAAGACCCTTTGAAGTCATATTGCATGGTACCCATTCCACGGGTTTCAACTCCCAGGTTTAAGGTATTCTTCCTTCAGCTAAAACATGCATGTGGAACCCAGAGTATGATCAACCATGTGATCGGGAGACGTGTTCAAATATGTCTCAGTTTTCCTCCCCTGGTACTCGGGTGCAACATTCCAGACGCTTTACTAACACTCTCCCCACTTGGAGAGTCAGTCCTTTAACCTCCTGTTTGGCCCAGTTTGCAATTTCTGCGGAAGATGAACAGGAATAGCGAGAACCAATGAGAGACTAGCTGGAGGTGTCTGGACGGGCAAATTTAACTCTCATTTCCCACCAGGAAGAGGAATTAACCAAAGGCTCAGCGTGCCGTGCCGGAACCAGATTAGGGCCTGAAGCCATCCTGCGGTGTTGCGGCCAGGTCACAAGAAAGCGAGTTGAAGAAAGGAGCTCAGGGGCACTGTAATTCACAAACCTGCAGAGTTATAAATGACAGCTATCGTCCAAAAATAGACTGAAGTAAGGCTGCCAAGAGGACTTGAAAGCGGGGCAGAATTGCAGGAAACCGATTTCAGGAGGTAGACTGGAATTGCATTGAAAGCATAGGAAAAGAGGCAGAACGTCCACAATGATGCACTTGGCCAAAAAGGGCGTATGCGTTTTTTCCTGAATATATTCAGGAAAAAACGCATACGCCCTTTTTGGCCAACCAAGCAAGCTTGCAAAGGAAATCTGCACTACAATGAAGTCTCACTTCCCCCCGGTCAAAAGGGCCATCTGAAAAAAGTGTAAAATCCAGAAAGGCAGGACAGGCCATGGAGAACTGGGAGCCTTGTTATGCTGATGGGCGGGATGTAAATTGCCAACAGACACTCGGGAGAAGTGTATGGTGTTTCCTGAAACATCTAAAAAACAAAGCAACAGAGCCTAGGGCACTTCCACTTATGGTCCTATAGCTTAGGGAAATTAAAATCAAAAAGACACAGCCACCCCAAAGTTTGGACGCTCTGTTTACAAGAACCTCGTTTACAGTACAAGTTCAACATCGCAGAAAGTGAAAAATGGATAAAGAAGTTGTGGTATTTACTTACAAAGCAATATCACTCAGCAATGAAATCTATGTCATCAGGCCCTTAGCAGCACAATGAGTGGATTCAGGTATGATGATTCTAACTGAAATAAGTCACACAGAAAAAGAAACATCATAAGATATCAGTAATACACGGAATGTAAACTTGGCTACACAGGAACTGAATTACAGAACAGAACAGGGTCTCAAATTTAGAAAACCAACTTATGCTTGCTTAAGGGAAAGGTGAGTTGGGGTGCTGCATAAAACCAGAGATTGAAATGAGCACAGATAAAGTTCCTTAAGCCAAATATGGAATAGACAAGAGCTACTCCTTGCTCAACGAAATGGACTCAACACCGCATATTAAACGCCTAAGAATGTACCTGACTAGTAAGTATCTTAAAACCTATGGATTGCTATGTCTCCGAAAGAGAATCAAGCATGTGTACAGGGGCATAAACGCAGCAGTGATAGGATTGGAGAGGTTCGGTGAGCAAATGAAGACCCTTTGAAGTCATATTGCATGGTACCCATTCCACGGGTTTCAACTCCCAGGTTTAAGGTATTCTTCCTTCAGCTAAAACATGCATGTGGAACCCAGAGTATGATCAACCATGTGATCGGGAGACGTGTTCAAATATGTCTCAGTTTTCCTCCCCTGGTACTCGGGTGCAACATTCCAGACGCTTTACTAACACTCTCCCCACTTGGAGAGTCAGCCCTTTAACCTCCTGTTTGGCCCAGTTTGCAATTTCTGCGGAAGATGAACAGGAATAGCGAGAACCAATGAGAGACTAGCTGGAGGTGTCTGGACGGGCAAATTTAACTCTCATTTCCCACCAGGAAGAGGAATTAACCAAAGGCTCAGCGTGCCGTGCCGGAACCAGATTAGGGCCTGAAGCCATCCTGCGGTGTTGCGGCCAGCTCACAAGAAAGCGAGTTGAAGAAAGGAGCTCAGGGGCACTGTAATTCACAAGCCTGCAGAGTTATAAATGACAGCTATCGTCCAAAAATAGACTGAAGTAAGGCTGCCAAGAGGACTTGAAAGCGGGGCAGAATTGCAGGAAACCGATTTCAGGAGGTAGACTGGAATTGCATTGAAAGCATAGGAAAAGAGGCAGAACGTCCACAATGATGCACTTGGCCAAAAAGGGCGTATGCGTTTTTTCCTGAATATATTCAGGAAAAAACGCATACGCCCTTTTTGGCCAACCAAGCAAGCTTGCAAAGGAAATCTGCACTACAATGAAGTCTCACTTCCCCCCGGTCAAAAGGGCCATCTGAAAAAAGTGTAAAATCCAGAAAGGCAGGACAGGCCATGGAGAACTGGGAGCCTTGTTATGCTGATGGGCGGGATGTAAATTGCCAACAGACACTCGGGAGAAGTGTATGGTGTTTCCTGAAACATCTAAAAAACAAAGCAACAGAGCCTAGGGCACTTCCACTTATGGTCCTATAGCTTAGGGAAATTAAAATCAAAAAGACACAGCCACCCCAAAGTTTGGAACGCCTCTGTTTACAAGAACCTCGTTTACAGTACAAGTTCAACATCGCAGAAAGTGAAAAATGGATAAAGAAGTTGTGGTATTTACTTACAAAGCAATATCACTCAGCAATGAAATCTATGTCATCAGGCCCTTAGCAGCACAATGAGTGGATTCAGGTATGATGATTCTAACTGAAATAAGTCACACAGAAAAAGAAACATCATAAGATATCAGTAATACACGGAATGTAAACTTGGCTACACAGGAACTGAATTACAGAACAGAACAGGGTCTCAAATTTAGAAAACCAACTTATGCTTGCTTAAGGGGAAAGGTGAGTTGGGGTGCTGCATAAAACCAGAGATTGAAATGAGCACAGATAAAGTTCCTTAAGCCAAATATGGAATAGACAAGAGCTACTCCTTGCTCAACGAAATGGACTCAACACCGCATATTAAACGCCTAAGAATGTACCTGACTAGTAAGTATCTTAAAACCTATGGATTGCTATGTCTCCGAAAGAGAATCAAGCATGTGTACAGGGGCATAAACGCAGCAGTGATAGGATTGGAGAGGTTCGGTGAGCAAATGAAGACCCTTTGAAGTCATATTGCATGGTACCCATTCCACGGGTCTCAACTCTCCAGGTTTAAGGTATTCTTCCTTCAGCTAAAACATGCATGTGGAACCCAGAGTATGATCAACCATGTGATCGGGAGACGTGTTCAAATATGTCTCAGTTTTCCTCCCCTGGTACTCGGGTGCAACATTCCAGACGCTTTACTAACACTCTCCCCACTTGGAGAGTCAGTGCTTTAACCTCCTGTTTGGCCCAGTTTGCAATTTCTGCGGAAGATGAACAGGAATAGCGAGAACCAATGAGAGACTAGCTGGAGGTGTCTGGACGGGCAAATTTAACTCTCATTTCCCACCAGGAAGAGGAATTAACCAAAGGCTCAGCGTGCCGTGCCGGAACCAGATTAGGGCCTGAAGCCATCCTGCGGTGTTGCGGCCAGGTCACAAGAAAGCGAGTTGAAGAAAGGAGCTCAGGGGCACTGTAATTCACAAACCTGCAGAGTTATAAATGACAGCTATCGTCCAAAAATAGACTGAAGTAAGGCTGCCAAGAGGACTTGAAAGCGGGGCAGAATTGCAGGAAACCGATTTCAGGAGGTAGACTGGAATTGCATTGAAAGCATAGGAAAAGAGGCAGAACGTCCACAATGATGCACTTGGCCAAAAAGGGCATATGCGTTTTTTCCTGAATATATTCAGGAAAAAACGCATACGCCCTTTTTGGCCAACCAAGCAAGCTTGCAAAGGAAATCTGCACTACAATGAAGTCTCACTTCCCCCCGGTCAAAAGGGCCATCTGAAAAAAGTGTAAAATCCAGAAAGGCAGGACAGGCCATGGAGAACTGGGAGCCTTGTTATGCTGATGGGCGGGATGTAAATTGCCAACAGACACTCGGGAGAAGTGTATGGTGTTTCCTGAAACATCTAAAAAACAAAGCAACAGAGCCTAGGGCACTTCCACTTATGGTCCTATAGCTTAGGGAAATTAAAATCAAAAAGACACAGCCACCCCAAAGTTTGGGACGCCTCTGTTTACAAGAACCTCGTTTACAGTACAAGTTCAACATCGCAGAAAGTGAAAAATGGATAAAGAAGTTGTGGTATTTACTTACAAAGCAATATCACTCAGCAATGAAATCTGTGTCATCAGGCCCTTAGCAGCACAATGAGTGGATTCAGGTATGATGATTCTAACTGAAATAAGTCACACAGAAAAAGAAACATCATAAGATATCAGTAATACACGGAATGTAAACTTGGCTACACAGGAACTGAATTACAGAACAGAACAGGGTCTCAAATTTAGAAAACCAACTTATGCTTGCTTAAGGGGAAAGGTGAGTTGGGGTGCTGCATAAAACCAGAGATTGAAATGAGCACAGATAAAGTTCCTTAAGCCAAATATGGAATAGACAAGAGCTACTCCTTGCTCAACGAAATGGACTCAACACCGCATATTAAACGCCTAAGAATGTACCTGACTAGTAAGTATCTTAAAACCTATGGATTGCTATGTCTCCGAAAGAGAATCAAGCATGTGTACAGGGGCATAAACGCAGCAGTGATAGGATTGGAGAGGTTCGGTGAGCAAATGAAGACCCTTTGAAGTCATATTGCATGGTACCCATTCCACGGGTTTCAACTCCCAGGTTTAAGGTATTCTTCCTTCAGCTAAAACATGCATGTGGAACCCAGAGTATGATCAACCATGTGATCGGGAGACGTGTTCAAATATGTCTCAGTTTTCCTCCCCTGGTACTCGGGTGCAACATTCCAGACGCTTTACTAACACTCTCCCCACTTGGAGAGTCAGCCCTTTAACCTCCTGTTTGGCCCAGTTTGCAATTTCTGCGGAAGATGAACAGGAATAGCGAGAACCAATGAGAGACTAGCTGGAGGTGTCTGGACGGGCAAATTTAACTCTCATTTCCCACCAGGAAGAGGAATTAACCAAAGGCTCAGCGTGCCGTGCCGGAACCAGATTAGGGCCTGAAGCCATCCTGCGGTGTTGCGGCCAGGTCACAAGAAAGCGAGTTGAAGAAAGGAGCTCAGGGGCACTGTAATTCACAAACCTGCAGAGTTATAAATGACAGCTATCGTCCAAAAATAGACTGAAGTAAGGCTGCCAAGAGGACTTGAAAGCGGGGCAGAATTGCAGGAAACCGATTTCAGGAGGTAGACTGGAATTGCATTGAAAGCATAGGAAAAGAGGCAGAACGTCCACAATGATGCACTTGGCCAAAAAGGGCGTATGCGTTTTTTCCTGAATATATTCAGGAAAAAACGCATACGCCCTTTTTGGCCAACCAAGCAAGCTTGCAAAGGAAATCTGCACTACAATGAAGTCTCACTTCCCCCCGGTCAAAAGGGCCATCTGAAAAAAGTGTAAAATCCAGAAAGGCAGGACAGGCCATGGAGAACTGGGAGCCTTGTTATGCTGATGGGCGGGATGTAAATTGCCAACAGACACTCGGGAGAAGTGTATGGTGTTTCCTGAAACATCTAAAAAACAAAGCAACAGAGCCTAGGGCACTTCCACTTATGGTCCTATAGCTTAGGGAAATTAAAATCAAAAAGACACAGCCACCCCAAAGTTTGGGACGCCTCTGTTTACAAGAACCTCGTTTACAGTACAAGTTCAACATCGCAGAAAGTGAAAAATGGATAAAGAAGTTGTGGTATTTACTTACAAAGCAATATCACTCAGCAATGAAATCTATGTCATCAGGCCCTTAGCAGCACAATGAGTGGATTCAGGTATGATGATTCTAACTGAAATAAGTCACACAGAAAAAGAAACATCATAAGATATCAGTAATACACGGAATGTAAACTTGGCTACACAGGAACTGAATTACAGAACAGAACAGGGTCTCAAATTTAGAAAACCAACTTATGCTTGCTTAAGGGAAAGGTGAGTTGGGGTGCTGCATAAAACCAGAGATTGAAATGAGCACAGATAAAGTTCCTTAAGCCAAATATGGAATAGACAAGAGCTACTCCTTGCTCAACGAAATGGACTCAACACCGCATATTAAACGCCTAAGAATGTACCTGACTAGTAAGTATCTTAAAACCTATGGATTGCTATGTCTCCGAAAGAGAATCAAGCATGTGTACAGGGGCATAAACGCAGCAGTGATAGGATTGGAGAGGTTCGGTGAGCAAATGAAGACCCTTTGAAGTCATATTGCATGGTACCCATTCCACGGGTTTCAACTCCCAGGTTTAAGGTATTCTTCCTTCAGCTAAAACATGCATGTGGAACCCAGAGTATGATCAACCATGTGATCGGGAGACGTGTTCAAATATGTCTCAGTTTTCCTCCCCTGGTACTCGGGTGCAACATTCCAGACGCTTTACTAACACTCTCCCCACTTGGAGAGTCAGTCCCTTTAACCTCCTGTTTGGCCCAGTTTGCAATTTCTGCGGAAGATGAACAGGAATAGCGAGAACCAATGAGAGACTAGCTGGAGGTGTCTGGACGGGCAAATTTAACTCTCATTTCCCACCAGGAAGAGGAATTAACCAAAGGCTCAGCGTGCCGTGCCGGAACCAGATTAGGGCCTGAAGCCATCCTGCGGTGTTGCGGCCAGCTCAAAAGAAAGCGAGTTGAAGAAAGGAGCTCAGGGGCACTGTAATTCACAAACCTGCAGAGTTATAAATGACAGCTATCGTCCAAAAATAGACTGAAGTAAGGCTGCCAAGAGGACTTGAAAGCGGGGCAGAATTGCAGGAAACCGATTTCAGGAGGTAGACTGGAATTGCATTGAAAGCATAGGAAAAGAGGCAGAACGTCCACAATGATGCACTTGGCCAAAAAGGGCGTATGCGTTTTTTCCTGAATATATTCAGGAAAAAACGCATACGCCCTTTTTGGCCAACCAAGCAAGCTTGCAAAGGAAATCTGCACTACAATGAAGTCTCACTTCCCCCCGGTCAAAAGGGCCATCTGAAAAAAGTGTAAAATCCAGAAAGGCAGGACAGGCCATGGAGAACTGGGAGCCTTGTTATGCTGATGGGCGGGATGTAAATTGCCAACAGACACTCGGGAGAAGTGTATGGTGTTTCCTGAAACATCTAAAAAACAAAGCAACAGAGCCTAGGGCACTTCCACTTATGGTCCTATAGCTTAGGGAAATTAAAATCAAAAAGACACAGCCACCCCAAAGTTTGGAACGGCTCTGTTTACAAGAACCTCGTTTACAGTACAAGTTCAACATCGCAGAAAGTGAAAAATGGATAAAGAACTTGTGGTATTTACTTACAAAGCAATATCACTCAGCAATGAAATCTATGTCATCAGGCCCTTAGCAGCACAATGAGTGGATTCAGGTATGATGATTCTAACTGAAATAAGTCACACAGAAAAAGAAACATCATAAGATATCAGTAATACACGGAATGTAAACTTGGCTACACAGGAACTGAATTACAGAACAGAACAGGGTCTCAAATTTAGAAAACCAACTTATGCTTGCTTAAGGGGAAAGGTGAGTTGGGGTGCTGCATAAAACCAGAGATTGAAATGAGCACAGATAAAGTTCCTTAAGCCAAATATGGAATAGACAAGAGCTACTCCTTGCTCAACGAAATGGACTCAACACCGCATATTAAACGCCTAAGAATGTACCTGACTAGTAAGTATCTTAAAACCTATGGATTGCTATGTCTCCGAAAGAGAATCAAGCATGTGTACAGGGGCATAAACGCAGCAGTGATAGGATTGGAGAGGTTCGGTGAGCAAATGAAGACCCTTTGAAGTCATATTGCATGGTACCCATTCCACGGGTTTCAACTCTCCAGGTTTAAGGTATTCTTCCTTCAGCTAAAACATGCATGTGGAACCCAGAGTATGATCAACCATGTGATCGGGAGACGTGTTCAAATATGTCTCAGTTTTCCTCCCCTGGTACTCGGGTGCAACATTCCAGACGCTTTACTAACACTCTCCCCACTTGGAGAGTCAGCCCTTTAACCTCCTGTTTGGCCCAGTTTGCAATTTCTGCGGAAGATGAACAGGAATAGCGAGAACCAATGAGAGACTAGCTGGAGGTGTCTGGACGGGCAAATTTAACTCTCATTTCCCACCAGGAAGAGGAATTAACCAAAGGCTCAGCGTGCCGTGCCGGAACCAGATTAGGGCCTGAAGCCATCCTGCGGTGTTGCGGCCAGCTCACAAGAAAGCGAGTTGAAGAAAGGAGCTCAGGGGCACTGTAATTCACAAACCTGCAGAGTTATAAATGACAGCTATCGTCCAAAAATAGACTGAAGTAAGGCTGCCAAGAGGACTTGAAAGCGGGGCAGAATTGCAGGAAACCGATTTCAGGAGGTAGACTGGAATTGCATTGAAAGCATAGGAAAAGAGGCAGAACGTCCACAATGATGCACTTGGCCAAAAAGGGCGTATGCGTTTTTTCCTGAATATATTCAGGAAAAAACGCATACGCCCTTTTTGGCCAACCAAGCAAGCTTGCAAAGGAAATCTGCACTACAATGAAGTCTCACTTCCCCCCGGTCAAAAGGGCCATCTGAAAAAAGTGTAAAATCCAGAAAGGCAGGACAGGCCATGGAGAACTGGGAGCCTTGTTATGCTGATGGGCGGGATGTAAATTGCCAACAGACACTTGGGAGAAGTGTATGGTGTTTCCTGAAACATCTAAAAAACAAAGCAACAGAGCCTAGGGCACTTCCACTTATGGTCCTATAGCTTAGGGAAATTAAAATCAAAAAGACACAGCCACCCCAAAGTTTGGGACGCCTCTGTTTACAAGAACCTCGTTTACAGTACAAGTTCAACATCGCAGAAAGTGAAAAATGGATAAAGAAGTTGTGGTATTTACTTACAAAGCAATATCACTCAGCAATGAAATCTATGTCATCAGGCCCTTAGCAGCACAATGAGTGGATTCAGGTATGATGATTCTAACTGAAATAAGTCACACAGAAAAAGAAACATCATAAGATATCAGTAATACACGGAATGTAAACTTGGCTACACAGGAACTGAATTACAGAACAGAACAGGGTCTCAAATTTAGAAAACCAACTTATGCTTGCTTAAGGGAAAGGTGAGTTGGGGTGCTGCATAAAACCAGAGATTGAAATGAGCACAGATAAAGTTCCTTAAGCCAAATATGGAATAGACAAGAGCTACTCCTTGCTCAACGAAATGGACTCAACACCGCATATTAAACGCCTAAGAATGTACCTGACTAGTAAGTATCTTAAAACCTATGGATTGCTATGTCTCCGAAAGAGAATCAAGCATGTGTACAGGGGCATAAACGCAGCAGTGATAGGATTGGAGAGGTTCGGTGAGCAAATGAAGACCCTTTGAAGTCATATTGCATGGTACCCATTCCACGGGTTTCAACTACCCAGGTTTAAGGTATTCTTCCTTCAGCTAAAACAGGCATGTGGAACCCAGAGTATGATCAACCATGTGATCGGGAGACGTGTTCAAATATGTCTCAGTTTTCCTCCCCTGGTACTCGGGTGCAACATTCCAGACGCTTTACTAACACTCTCCCCACTTGGAGAGTCAGCGCCTTTAACCTCCTGTTTGGCCCAGTTTGCAATTTCTGCGGAAGATGAACAGGAATAGCGAGAACCAATGAGAGACTAGCTGGAGGTGTCTGGACGGGCAAATTTAACTCTCATTTCCCACCAGGAAGAGGAATTAACCAAAGGCTCAGCGTGCCGTGCCGGAACCAGATTAGGGCCTGAAGCCATCCTGCGGTGTTGCGGCCAGCTCAAAAGAAAGCGAGTTGAAGAAAGGAGCTCAGGGGCACTGTAATTCACAAACCTGCAGAGTTATAAATGACAGCTATCGTCCAAAAATAGACTGAAGTAAGGCTGCCAAGAGGACTTGAAAGCGGGGCAGAATTGCAGGAAACCGATTTCAGGAGGTAGACTGTAATTGCATTGAAAGCATAGGAAAAGAGGCAGAACGTCCACAATGATGCACTTGGCCAAAAAGGGCGTATGCGTTTTTTCCTGAATATATTCAGGAAAAAACGCATACGCCCTTTTTGGCCAACCAAGCAAGCTTGCAAAGGAAATCTGCACTACAATGAAGTCTCACTTCCCCCCGGTCAAAAGGGCCATCTGAAAAAAGTGTAAAATCCAGAAAGGCAGGACAGGCCATGGAGAACTGGGAGCCTTGTTATGCTGATGGGCGGGATGTAAATTGCCAACAGACACTCGGGAGAAGTGTATGGTGTTTCCTGAAACATCTAAAAAACAAAGCAACAGAGCCTAGGGCACTTCCACTTATGGTCCTATAGCTTAGGGAAATTAAAATCAAAAAGACACAGCCACCCCAAAGTTTGGAACGGCTCTGTTTACAAGAACCTCGTTTACAGTACAAGTTCAACATCGCAGAAAGTGAAAAATGGATAAAGAAGTTGTGGTATTTACTTACAAAGCAATATCACTCAGCAATGAAATCTATGTCATCAGGCCCTTAGCAGCACAATGAGTGGATTCAGGTATGATGATTCTAACTGAAATAAGTCACACAGAAAAAGAAACATCATAAGATATCAGTAATACACGGAATGTAAACTTGGCTACACAGGAACTGAATTACAGAACAGAACAGGGTCTCAAATTTAGAAAACCAACTTATGCTTGCTTAAGGGGAAAGGTGAGTTGGGGTGCTGCATAAAACCAGAGATTGAAATGAGCACAGATAAAGTTCCTTAAGCCAAATATGGAATAGACAAGAGCTACTCCTTGCTCAACGAAATGGACTCAACACCGCATATTAAACGCCTAAGAATGTACCTGACTAGTAAGTATCTTAAAACCTATGGATTGCTATGTCTCCGAAAGAGAATCAAGCATGTGTACAGGGGCATAAACGCAGCAGTGATAGGATTGGAGAGGTTCGGTGAGCAAATGAAGACCCTTTGAAGTCATATTGCATGGTACCCATTCCACGGGTTTCAACTCCCAGGTTTAAGGTATTCTTCCTTCAGCTAAAACATGCATGTGGAACCCAGAGTATGATCAACCATGTGATCGGGAGACGTGTTCAAATATGTCTCAGTTTTCCTCCCCTGGTACTCGGGTGCAACATTCCAGACGCTTTACTAACACTCTCCCCACTTGGAGAGTCAGCCCTTTAACCTCCTGTTTGGCCCAGTTTGCAATTTCTGCGGAAGATGAACAGGAATAGCGAGAACCAATGAGAGACTAGCTGGAGGTGTCTGGACGGGCAAATTTAACTCTCATTTCCCACCAGGAAGAGGAATTAACCAAAGGCTCAGCGTGCCGTGCCGGAACCAGATTAGGGCCTGAAGCCATCCTGCGGTGTTGCGGCCAGCTCAAAAGAAAGCGAGTTGAAGAAAGGAGCTCAGGGGCACTGTAATTCACAAACCTGCAGAGTTATAAATGACAGCTATCGTCCAAAAATAGACTGAAGTAAGGCTGCCAAGAGGACTTGAAAGCGGGGCAGAATTGCAGGAAACCGATTTCAGGAGGTAGACTGGAATTGCATTGAAAGCATAGGAAAAGAGGCAGAACGTCCACAATGATGCACTTGGCCAAAAAGGGCGTATGCGTTTTTTCCTGAATATATTCAGGAAAAAACGCATACGCCCTTTTTGGCCAACCAAGCAAGCTTGCAAAGGAAATCTGCACTACAATGAAGTCTCACTTCCCCCCGGTCAAAAGGGCCATCTGAAAAAAGTGTAAAATCCAGAAAGGCAGGACAGGCCATGGAGAACTGGGAGCCTTGTTATGCTGATGGGCGGGATGTAAATTGCCAACAGACACTCGGGAGAAGTGTATGGTGTTTCCTGAAACATCTAAAAAACAAAGCAACAGAACCTAGGGCACTTCCACTTATGGTCCTATAGCTTAGGGAAATTAAAATCAAAAAGACACAGCCACCCCAAAGTTTGGAACGGCTCTGTTTACAAGAACCTCGTTTACAGTACAAGTTCAACATCGCAGAAAGTGAAAAATGGATAAAGAAGTTGTGGTATTTACTTACAAAGCAATATCACTCAGCAATGAAATCTGTGTCATCAGGCCCTTAGCAGCACAATGAGTGGATTCAGGTATGATGATTCTAACTGAAATAAGTCACACAGAAAAAGAAACATCATAAGATATCAGTAATACACGGAATGTAAACTTGGCTACACAGGAACTGAATTACAGAACAGAACAGGGTCTCAAATTTAGAAAACCAACTTATGCTTGCTTAAGGGGAAGGTGAGTTGGGGTGCTGCATAAAACCAGAGATTGAAATGAGCACAGATAAAGTTCCTTAAGCCAAATATGGAATAGACAAGAGCTACTCCTTGCTCAACGAAATGGACTCAACACCGCATATTAAACGCCTAAGAATGTACCTGACTAGTAAGTATCTTAAAACCTATGGATTGCTATGTCTCCGAAAGAGAATCAAGCATGTGTACAGGGGCATAAACGCAGCAGTGATAGGATTGGAGAGGTTCGGTGAGCAAATGAAGACCCTTTGAAGTCATATTGCATGGTACCCATTCCACGGGTTTCAACTCTCCAGGTTTAAGGTATTCTTCCTTCAGCTAAAACATGCATGTGGAACCCAGAGTATGATCAACCATGTGATCGGGAGACGTGTTCAAATATGTCTCAGTTTTCCTCCCCTGGTACTCGGGTGCAACATTCCAGACGCTTTACTAACACTCTCCCCACTTGGAGAGTCAGCCCTTTAACCTCCTGTTTGGCCCAGTTTGCAATTTCTGCGGAAGATGAACAGGAATAGCGAGAACCAATGAGAGACTAGCTGGAGGTGTCTGGACGGGCAAATTTAACTCTCATTTCCCACCAGGAAGAGGAATTAACCAAAGGCTCAGCGTGCCGTGCCGGAACCAGATTAGGGCCTGAAGCCATCCTGCGGTGTTGCGGCCAGCTCACAAGAAAGCGAGTTGAAGAAAGGAGCTCAGGGGCACTGTAATTCACAAACCTGCAGAGTTATAAATGACAGCTATCGTCCAAAAATAGACTGAAGTAAGGCTGCCAAGAGGACTTGAAAGCGGGGCAGAATTGCAGGAAACCGATTTCAGGAGGTAGACTGGAATTGCATTGAAAGCATAGGAAAAGAGGCAGAACGTCCACAATGATGCACTTGGCCAAAAAGGGCGTATGCGTTTTTTCCTGAATATATTCAGGAAAAAACGCATACGCCCTTTTTGGCCAACCAAGCAAGCTTGCAAAGGAAATCTGCACTACAATGAAGTCTCACTTCCCCCCGGTCAAAAGGGCCATCTGAAAAAAGTGTAAAATCCAGAAAGGCAGGACAGGCCATGGAGAACTGGGAGCCTTGTTATGCTGATGGGCGGGATGTAAATTGCCAACAGACACTCGGGAGAAGTGTATGGTGTTTCCTGAAACATCTAAAAAACAAAGCAACAGAGCCTAGGGCACTTCCACTTATGGTCCTATAGCTTAGGGAAATTAAAATCAAAAAGACACAGCCACCCCAAAGTTTGGAACGCCTCTGTTTACAAGAACCTCGTTTACAGTACAAGTTCAACATCGCAGAAAGTGAAAAATGGATAAAGAAGTTGTGGTATTTACTTACAAAGCAATATCACTCAGCAATGAAATCTATGTCATCAGGCCCTTAGCAGCACAATGAGTGGATTCAGGTATGATGATTCTAACTGAAATAAGTCACACAGAAAAAGAAACATCATAAGATATCAGTAATACACGGAATGTAAACTTGGCTACACAGGAACTGAATTACAGAACAGAACAGGGTCTCAAATTTAGAAAACCAACTTATGCTTGCTTAAGGGGAAAGGTGAGTTGGGGTGCTGCATAAAACCAGAGATTGAAATGAGCACAGATAAAGTTCCTTAAGCCAAATATGGAATATACAAGAGCTACTCCTTGCTCAACGAAATGGACTCAACACCGCATATTAAACGCCTAAGAATGTACCTGACTAGTAAGTATCTTAAAACCTATAGATTGCTATGTCTCCGAAAGAGAATCAAGCATGTGTACAGGGGCATAAACGCAGCAGTGATAGGATTGGAGAGGTTCGGTGAGCAAATGAAGACCCTTTGAAGTCATATTGCATGGTACCCATTCCACGGGTTTCAACTACCCAGGTTTAAGGTATTCTTCCTTCAGCTAAAACATGCATGTGGAACCCAGAGTATGATCAACCATGTGATCGGGAGACGTGTTCAAATATGTCTCAGTTTTCCTCCCCTGGTACTCGGGTGCAACATTCCAGACGCTTTACTAACACTCTCCCCACTTGGAGAGTCAGCGCCTTTAACCTCCTGTTTGGCCCAGTTTGCAATTTCTGCGGAAGATGAACAGGAATAGCGAGAACCAATGAGAGACTAGCTGGAGGTGTCTGGACGGGCAAATTTAACTCTCATTTCCCACCAGGAAGAGGAATAACCAAAGGCTCAGCGTGCCGTGCCGGAACCAGATTAGGGCCTGAAGCCATCCTGCGGTGTTGCGGCCAGCTCACAAGAAAGCGAGTTGAAGAAAGGAGCTCAGGGGCACTGTAATTCACAAACCTGCAGAGTTATAAATGACAGCTATCGTCCAAAAATAGACTGAAGTAAGGCTGCCAAGAGGACTTGAAAGCGGGGCAGAATTGCAGGAAACCGATTTCAGGAGGTAGACTGGAATTGCATTGAAAGCATAGGAAAAGAGGCAGAACGTCCACAATGATGCACTTGGCCAAAAAGGGCGTATGCGTTTTTTCCTGAATATATTCAGGAAAAAACGCATACGCCCTTTTTGGCCAACCAAGCAAGCTTGCAAAGGAAATCTGCACTACAATGAAGTCTCACTTCCCCCCGGTCAAAAGGGCCATCTGAAAAAAGTGTAAAATCCAGAAAGGCAGGACAGGCCATGGAGAACTGGGAGCCTTGTTATGCTGATGGGCGGGATGTAAATTGCCAACAGACACTCGGGAGAAGTGTATGGTGTTTCCTGAAACATCTAAAAAACAAAGCAACAGAGCCTAGGGCACTTCCACTTATGGTCCTATAGCTTAGGGAAATTAAAATCAAAAAGACACAGCCACCCCAAAGTTTGGAACGGCTCTGTTTACAAGAACCTCGTTTACAGTACAAGTTCAACATCGCAGAAAGTGAAAAATGGATAAAGAAGTTGTGGTATTTACTTACAAAGCAATATCACTCAGCAATGAAATCTATGTCATCAGGCCCTTAGCAGCACAATGAGTGGATTCAGGTATGATGATTCTAACTGAAATAAGTCACACAGAAAAAGAAACATCATAAGATATCAGTAATACACGGAATGTAAACTTGGCTACACAGGAACTGAATTACAGAACAGAACAGGGTCTCAAATTTAGAAAACCAACTTATGCTTGCTTAAGGGTAAAGGTGAGTTGGGGTGCTGCATAAAACCAGAGATTGAAATGAGCACAGATAAAGTTCCTTAAGCCAAATATGGAATAGACAAGAGCTACTCCTTGCTCAACGAAATGGACTCAACACCGCATATTAAACGCCTAAGAATGTACCTGACTAGTAAGTATCTTAAAACCTATGGATTGCTATGTCTCCGAAAGAGAATCAAGCATGTGTACAGGGGCATAAACGCAGCAGTGATAGGATTGGAGAGGTTCGGTGAGCAAATGAAGACCCTTTGAAGTCATATTGCATGGTACCCATTCCACGGGTTTCAACTACCCAGGTTTAAGGTATTCTTCCTTCAGCTAAAACATGCATGTGGAACCCAGAGTATGATCAACCATGTGATCGGGAGACGTGTTCAAATATGTCTCAGTTTTCCTCCCCTGGTACTCGGGTGCAACATTCCAGACGCTTTACTAACACTCTCCCTACTTGGAGAGTCAGTGCCTTTAACCTCCTGTTTGGCCCAGTTTGCAATTTCTGCGGAAGATGAACAGGAATAGCGAGAACCAATGAGAGACTACCTGGAGGTGTCTGAACGGGCAAATTTAACTCTCATTTCCAACCAGGAAGAGGAATTAACCAAAGGCTCAGCGTGCCGTGCCGGAACCAGATTAGGGCCTGAAGCCATCCTGCGGTGTTGCGGCCAGCTCACAAGAAAGCGAGTTGAAGAAAGGAGCTCAGGGGCACTGTAATTCACAAACCTGCAGAGTTATAAATGACAGCTATCGTCCAAAAATAGACTGAAGTAAGGCTGCCAAGAGGACTTGAAAGCGGGGCAGAATTGCAGGAAACCGATTTCAGGAGGTAGACTGGAATTGCATTGAAAGCATAGGAAAAGAGGCAGAACGTCCACAATGATGCACTTGGCCAAAAAGGGCGTATGCGTTTTTTCCTGAATATATTCAGGAAAAAACGCATACGCCCTTTTTGGCCAACCAAGCAAGCTTGCAAAGGAAATCTGCACTACAATGAAGTCTCACTTCCCCCCGGTCAAAAGGGCCATCTGAAAAAAGTGTAAAATCCAGAAAGGCAGGACAGGCCATGGAGAACTGGGAGCCTTGTTATGCTGATGGGCGGGATGTAAATTGCCAACAGACACTCGGGAGAAGTGTATGGTGTTTCCTGAAACATCTAAAAAACAAAGCAACAGAGCCTAGGGCACTTCCACTTATGGTCCTATAGCTTAGGGAAATTAAAATCAAAAAGACACAGCCACCCCAAAGTTTGGAACGGCTCTGTTTACAAGAACCTCGTTTACAGTACAAGTTCAACATCGCAGAAAGTGAAAAATGGATAAAGAAGTTGTGGTATTTACTTACAAAGCAATATCACTCAGCAATGAAATCTGTGTCATCAGGCCCTTAGCAGCACAATGAGTGGATTCAGGTATGATGATTCTAACTGAAATAAGTCACACAGAAAAAGAAACATCATAAGATATCAGTAATACACGGAATGTAAACTTGGCTACACAGGAACTGAATTACAGAACAGAACAGGGTCTCAAATTTAGAAAACCAACTTATGCTTGCTTAAGGGGAAAGGTGAGTTGGGGTGCTGCATAAAACCAGAGATTGAAATGAGCACAGATAAAGTTCCTTAAGCCAAATATGGAATAGACAAGAGCTACTCCTTGCTCAACGAAATGGACTCAACACCGCATATTAAACGCCTAAGAATGTACCTGACTAGTAAGTATCTTAAAACCTATGGATTGCTATGTCTCTGAAAGAGAATCAAGCATGTGTACAGGGGCATAAACGCAGCAGTGATAGGATTGGAGAGGTTCGGTGAGCAAATGAAGACCCTTTGAAGTCATATTGCATGGTACCCATTCCACGGGTTTCAACTCTCCAGGTTTAAGGTATTCTTCCTTCAGCTAAAACATGCATGTGGAACCCAGAGTATGATCAACCATGTGAACGGGAGACGTGTTCAAATATGTCTCAGTTTTCCTCCCCTGGTACTCGGGTGCAACATTCCAGACGCTTTACTAACACTCTCCCCACTTGGAGAGTCAGTCCTTTAACCTCCTGTTTGGCCCAGTTTGCAATTTCTGCGGAAGATGAACAGGAATAGCGAGAACCAATGAGAGACTAGCTGGAGGTGTCTGGACGGGCAAATTTAACTCTCATTTCCCACCAGGAAGAGGAATTAACCAAAGGCTCAGCGTGCCGTGCCGGAACCAGATTAGGGCCTGAAGCCATCCTGCGGTGTTGCGGCCAGCTCACAAGAAAGCGAGTTGAAGAAAGGAGCTCAGGGGCACTGTAATTCACAAACCTGCAGAGTTATAAATGACAGCTATCGTCCAAAAATAGACTGAAGTAAGGCTGCCAAGAGGACTTGAAAGCGGGGCAGAATTGCAGGAAACCGATTTCAGGAGGTAGACTGGAATTGCATTGAAAGCATAGGAAAAGAGGCAGAACGTCCACAATGATGCACTTGGCCAAAAAGGGCGTATGCGTTTTTTCCTGAATATATTCAGGAAAAAACGCATACGCCCTTTTTGGCCAACCAAGCAAGCTTGCAAAGGAAATCTGCACTACAATGAAGTCTCACTTCCCCCCGGTCAAAAGGGCCATCTGAAAAAAGTGTAAAATCCAGAACGGCAGGACAGGCCATGGAGAACTGGGAGCCTTGTTATGCTGATGGGCGGGATGTAAATTGCCAACAGACACTCGGGAGAAGTGTATGGTGTTTCCTGAAACATCTAAAAAACAAAGCAACAGAGCCTAGGGCACTTCCACTTATGGTCCTATAGCTTAGGGAAATTAAAATCAAAAAGACACAGCCACCCCAAAGTTTGGAACGGCTCTGTTTACAAGAACCTCGTTTACAGTACAAGTTCAACATCGCAGAAAGTGAAAAATGGATAAAGAAGTTGTGGTATTTACTTACAAAGCAATATCACTCAGCAATGAAATCTATGTCATCAGGCCCTTAGCAGCACAATGAGTGGATTCAGGTATGATGATTCTAACTGAAATAAGTCACACAGAAAAAGAAACATCATAAGATATCAGTAATACACGGAATGTAAACTTGGCTACACAGGAACTGAATTACAGAACAGAACAGGGTCTCAAATTTAGAAAACCAACTTATGCTTGCTTAAGGGGAAAGGTGAGTTGGGGTGCTGCATAAAACCAGAGATTGAAATGAGCACAGATAAAGTTCCTTAAGCCAAATATGGAATAGACAAGAGCTACTCCTTGCTCAACGAAATGGACTCAACACCGCATATTAAACGCCTAAGAATGTACCTGACTAGTAAGTATCTTAAAACCTATGGATTGCTATGTCTCCGAAAGAGAATCAAGCATGTGTACAGGGGCATAAACGCAGCAGTGATAGGATTGGAGAGGTTCGGTGAGCAAATGAAGACCCTTTGAAGTCATATTGCATGGTACCCATTCCACGGGTTTCAACTCCCAGGTTTAAGGTATTCTTCCTTCAGCTAAAACATGCATGTGGAACCCAGAGTATGATCAACCATGTGATCGGGAGACGTGTTCAAATATGTCTCAGTTTTCCTCCCCTGGTACTCGGGTGCAACATTCCAGACGCTTTACTAACACTCTCCCCACTTGGAGAGTCAGCGCCTTTAACCTCCTGTTTGGCCCAGTTTGCAATTTCTGCGGAAGATGAACAGGAATAGCGAGAACCAATGAGAGACTAGCTGGAGGTGTCTGGACGGGCAAATTTAACTCTCATTTCCCACCAGGAAGTGGAAATAACCAAAGGCTCAGCGTGCCGTGCCGGAACCAGATTAGGGCCTGAAGCCATCCTGCGGTGTTGCGGCCAGCTCACAAGAAAGCGAGTTGAAGAAAGGAGCTCAGGGGCAATGTAATTCACAAACCTGCAGAGTTATAAATGACAGCTATCGTCCAAAAATAGACTGAAGTAAGGCTGCCAAGAGGACTTGAAAGCGGGGCAGAATTGCAGGAAACCGATTTCAGGAGGTAGACTGGAATTGCATTGAAAGCATAGGAAAAGAGGCAGAACGTCCACAATGATGCACTTGGCCAAAAAGGGCGTATGCGTTTTTTCCTGAATATATTCAGGAAAAAACGCATACGCCCTTTTTGGCCAACCAAGCAAGCTTGCAAAGGAAATCTGCACTACAATGAAGTCTCACTTCCCCCCGGTCAAAAGGGCCATCTGAAAAAAGTGTAAAATCCAGAAAGGCAGGACAGGCCATGGAGAACTGGGAGCCTTGTTATGCTGATGGGCGGGATGTAAATTGCCAACAGACACTTGGGAGAAGTGTATGGTGTTTCCTGAAACATCTAAAAAACAAAGCAACAGAGCCTAGGGCACTTCCACTTATGGTCCTATAGCTTAGGGAAATTAAAATCAAAAAGACACAGCCACCCCAAAGTTTGGAACGCCTCTGTTTACAAGAACCTCGTTTACAGTACAAGTTCAACATCGCAGAAAGTGAAAAATGGATAAAGAAGTTGTGGTATTTACTTACAAAGCAATATCACTCAGCAATGAAATCTATGTCATCAGGCCCTTAGCAGCACAATGAGTGGATTCAGGTATGATGATTCTAACTGAAATAAGTCACACAGAAAAAGAAACATCATAAGATATCAGTAATACACGGAATGGAAACTTGGCTACACAGGAACTGAATTACAGAACAGAACAGGGTCTCAAATTTAGAAAACCAACTTATGCTTGCTTAAGGGAAAGGTGAGTTGGGGTGCTGCATAAAACCAGAGATTGAAATGAGCACAGATAAAGTTCCTTAAGCCAAATATGGAATAGACAAGAGCTACTCCTTGCTCAACGAAATGGACTCAACACCGCATATTAAACGCCTAAGAATGTACCTGACTAGTAAGTATCTTAAAACCTATGGATTGCTATGTCTCCGAAAGAGAATCAAGCATGTGTACAGGGGCATAAACGCAGCAGTGATAGGATTGGAGAGGTTCGGTGAGCAAATGAAGACCCTTTGAAGTCATATTGCATGGTACCCATTCCACGGGTTTCAACTCTCCAGGTTTAAGGTATTCTTCCTTCAGCTAAAACATGCATGTGGAACCCAGAGTATGATCAACCATGTGATCGGGAGACGTGTTCAAATATGTCTCAGTTTTCCTCCCCTGGTACTCGGGTGCAACATTCCAGACGCTTTACTAACACTCTCCCCACTTGGAGAGTCAGCCCTTTAACCTCCTGTTTGGCCCAGTTTGCAATTTCTGCGGAAGATGAACAGGAATAGCGAGAACCAATGAGAGACTAGCTGGAGGTGTCTGGACGGGCAAATTTAACTCTCATTTCCCACCAGGAAGAGGAATTAACCAAAGGCTCAGCGTGCCGTGCCGGAACCAGATTAGGGCCTGAAGCCATCCTGCGGTGTTGCGGCCAGCTCACAAGAAAGCGAGTTGAAGAAAGGAGCTCAGGGGCACTGTAATTCACAAACCTGCAGAGTTATAAATGACAGCTATCGTCCAAAAATAGACTGAAGTAAGGCTGCCAAGAGGACTTGAAAGCGGGGCAGAATTGCAGGAAACCGATTTCAGGAGGTAGACTGGAATTGCATTGAAAGCATAGGAAAAGAGGCAGAACGTCCACAATGATGCACTTGGCCAAAAAGGGCGTATGCGTTTTTTCCTGAATATATTCAGGAAAAAACGCATACGCCCTTTTTGGCCAACCAAGCAAGCTTGCAAAGGAAATCTGCACTACAAAGAAGTCTCACTTCCCCCCGGTCAAAAGGGCCATCTGAAAAAAGTGTAAAATCCAGAAAGGCAGGACAGGCCATGGAGAACTGGGAGCCTTGTTATGCTGATGGGCGGGATGTAAATTGCCAACAGACACTCGGGAGAAGTGTATGGTGTTTCCTGAAACATCTAAAAAACAAAGCAACAGAACCTAGGGCACTTCCACTTATGGTCCTATAGCTTAGGGAAATTAAAATCAAAAAGACACAGCCACCCCAAAGTTTGGAACGGCTCTGTTTACAAGAACCTCGTTTACAGTACAAGTTCAACATCGCAGAAAGTGAAAAATGGATAAAGAAGTTGTGGTATTTACTTACAAAGCAATATCACTCAGCAATGAAATCTGTGTCATCAGGCCCTTAGCAGCACAATGAGTGGATTCAGGTATGATGATTCTAACTGAAATAAGTCACACAGAAAAAGAAACATCATAAGATATCAGTAATACACGGAATGTAAACTTGGCTACACAGGAACTGAATTACAGAACAGAACAGGGTCTCAAATTTAGAAAACCAACTTATGCTTGCTTAAGGGGAAAGGTGAGTTGGGGTGCTGCATAAAACCAGAGATTGAAATGAGCACAGATAAAGTTCCTTAAGCCAAATATGGAATAGACAAGAGCTACTCCTTGCTCAACGAAATGGACTCAACACCGCATATTAAACGCCTAAGAATGTACCTGACTAGTAAGTATCTTAAAACCTATGGATTGCTATGTCTCCGAAAGAGAATCAAGCATGTGTACAGGGGCATAAACGCAGCAGTGATAGGATTGGAGAGGTTCGGTGAGCAAATGAAGACCCTTTGAAGTCATATTGCATGGTACCCATTCCACGGGTTTCAACTACCCAGGTTTAAGGTATTCTTCCTTCAGCTAAAACATGCATGTGGAACCCAGAGTATGATCAACCATGTGATCGGGAGACGTGTTCAAATATGTCTCAGTTTTCCTCCCCTGGTACTCGGGTGCAACATTCCAGACGCTTTACTAACACTCTCCCCACTTGGAGAGTCAGTCCCTTTAACCTCCTGTTTGGCCCAGTTTGCAATTTCTGCGGAAGATGAACAGGAATAGCGAGAACCAATGAGAGACTAGCTGGAGGTGTCTGGACGGGCAAATTTAACTCTCATTTCCCACCAGGAAGAGGAATTAACCAAAGGCTCAGCGTGCCGTGCCGGAACCAGATTAGGGCCTGAAGCCATCCTGCGGTGTTGCGGCCAGCTCACAAGAAAGCGAGTTGAAGAAAGGAGCTCAGGGGCACTGTAATTCACAAACCTGCAGAGTTATAAATGACAGCTATCGTCCAAAAATAGACTGAAGTAAGGCTGCCAAGAGGACTTGAAAGCGGGGCAGAATTGCAGGAAACCGATTTCAGGAGGTAGACTGGAATTGCATTGAAAGCATAGGAAAAGAGGCAGAACGTCCACAATGATGCACTTGGCCAAAAAGGGCGTATGCGTTTTTTCCTGAATATATTCAGGAAAAAACGCATACGCCCTTTTTGGCCAACCAAGCAAGCTTGCAAAGGAAATCTGCACTACAATGAAGTCTCACTTCCCCCCGGTCAAAAGGGCCATCTGAAAAAAGTGTAAAATCCAGAAAGGCAGGACAGGCCATGGAGAACTGGGAGCCTTGTTATGCTGATGGGCGGGATGTAAATTGCCAACAGACACTCGGGAGAAGTGTATGGTGTTTCCTGAAACATCTAAAAAACAAAGCAACAGAGCCTAGGGCACTTCCACTTATGGTCCTATAGCTTAGGGAAATTAAAATCAAAAAGACACAGCCACCCCAAAGTTTGGAACGGCTCTGTTTACAAGAACCTCGTTTACAGTACAAGTTCAACATCGCAGAAAGTGAAAAATGGATAAAGAAGTTGTGGTATTTACTTACAAAGCAATATCACTCAGCAATGAAATCTATGTCATCAGGCCCTTAGCAGCACAATGAGTGGATTCAGGTATGATGATTCTAACTGAAATAAGTCACACAGAAAAAGAAACATCATAAGATATCAGTAATACACGGAATGTAAACTTGGCTACACAGGAACTGAATTACAGAACAGAACAGGGTCTCAAATTTAGAAAACCAACTTATGCTTGCTTAAGGGGAAAGGTGAGTTGGGGTGCTGCATAAAACCAGAGATTGAAATGAGCACAGATAAAGTTCCTTAAGCCAAATATGGAATAGACAAGAGCTACTCCTTGCTCAACGAAATGGACTCAACACCGCATATTAAACGCCTAAGAATGTACCTGACTAGTAAGTATCTTAAAACCTATGGATTGCTATGTCTCCGAAAGAGAATCAAGCATGTGTACAGGGGCATAAACGCAGCAGTGATAGGATTGGAGAGGTTCGGTGAGCAAATGAAGACCCTTTGAAGTCATATTGCATGGTACCCATTCCACGGGTTTCAACTCTCCAGGTTTAAGGTATTCTTCCTTCAGCTAAAACATGCATGTGGAACCCAGAGTATGATCAACCATGTGATCGGGAGACGTGTTCAAATATGTCTCAGTTTTCCTCCCCTGGTACTCGGGTGCAACATTCCAGACGCTTTACTAACACTCTCCCCACTTGGAGAGTCAGCCCTTTAACCTCCTGTTTGGCCCAGTTTGCAATTTCTGCGGAAGATGAACAGGAATAGCGAGAACCAATGAGAGACTAGCTGGAGGTGTCTGGACGGGCAAATTTAACTCTCATTTCCCACCAGGAAGAGGAATTAACCAAAGGCTCAGCGTGCCGTGCCGGAACCAGATTAGGGCCTGAAGCCATCCTGCGGTGTTGCGGCCAGCTCACAAGAAAGCGAGTTGAAGAAAGGAGCTCAGGGGCACTGTAATTCACAAACCTGCAGAGTTATAAATGACAGCTATCGTCCAAAAATAGACTGAAGTAAGGCTGCCAAGAGGACTTGAAAGCGGGGCAGAATTGCAGGAAACCGATTTCAGGAGGTAGACTGGAATTGCATTGAAAGCATAGGAAAAGAGGCAGAACGTCCACAATGATGCACTTGGCCAAAAAGGGCGTATGCGTTTTTTCCTGAATATATTCAGGAAAAAACGCATACGCCCTTTTTGGCCAACCAAGCAAGCTTGCAAAGGAAATCTGCACTACAATGAAGTCTCACTTCCCCCCGGTCAAAAGGGCCATCTGAAAAAAGTGTAAAATCCAGAAAGGCAGGACAGGCCATGGAGAACTGGGAGCCTTGTTATGCTGATGGGCGGGATGTAAATTGCCAAGAGACACTCGGGAGAAGTGTATGGTGTTTCCTGAAACATCTAAAAAACAAAGCAACAGAGCCTAGGGCACTTCCACTTATGGTCCTATAGCTTAGGGAAATTAAAATCAAAAAGACACAGCCACCCCAAAGTTTGGAACGGCTCTGTTTACAAGAACCTCGTTTACAGTACAAGTTCAACATCGCAGAAAGTGAAAAATGGATAAAGAAGTTGTGGTATTTACTTACAAAGCAATATCACTCAGCAATGAAATCTGTGTCATCAGGCCCTTAGCAGCACAATGAGTGGATTCAGGTATGATGATTCTAACTGAAATAAGTCACACAGAAAAAGAAACATCATAAGATATCAGTAATACACGGAATGTAAACTTGGCTACACAGGAACTGAATTACAGAACAGAACAGGGTCTCAAATTTAGAAAACCAACTTATGCTTGCTTAAGGGGAAAGGTGAGTTGGGGTGCTGCATAAAACCAGAGATTGAAATGAGCACAGATAAAGTTCCTTAAGCCAAATATGGAATAGACAAGAGCTACTCCTTGCTCAACGAAATGGACTCAACACCGCATATTAAACGCCTAAGAATGTACCTGACTAGTAAGTATCTTAAAACCTATGGATTGCTATGTCTCCGAAAGAGAATCAAGCATGTGTACAGGGGCATAAACGCAGCAGTGATAGGATTGGAGAGGTTCGGTGAGCAAATGAAGACCCTTTGAAGTCATATTGCATGGTACCCATTCCACGGGTCTCAACTCTCCAGGTTTAAGGTATTCTTCCTTCAGCTAAAACATGCATGTGGAACCCAGAGTATGATCAACCATGTGAACGGGAGACGTGTTCAAATATGTCTCAGTTTTCCTCCCCTGGTACTCGGGTGCAACATTCCAGACGCTTTACTAACACTCTCCCCACTTGGAGAGTCAGCCCTTTAACCTCCTGTTTGGCCCAGTTTGCAATTTCTGCGGAAGATGAACAGGAATAGCGAGAACCAATGAGAGACTAGCTGGAGGTGTCTGGACGGGCAAATTTAACTCTCATTTCCCACCAGGAAGAGGAATTAACCAAAGGCTCAGCGTGCCGTGCCGGAACCAGATTAGGGCCTGAAGCCATCCTGCGGTGTTGCGGCCAGCTCACAAGAAAGCGAGTTGAAGAAAGGAGCTCAGGGGCACTGTAATTCACAAACCTGCAGAGTTATAAATGACAGCTATCGTCCAAAAATAGACTGAAGTAAGGCTGCCAAGAGGACTTGAAAGCGGGGCAGAATTGCAGGAAACCGATTTCAGGAGGTAGACTGGAATTGCATTGAAAGCATAGGAAAAGAGGCAGAACGTCCACAATGATGCACTTGGCCAAAAAGGGCGTATGCGTTTTTTCCTGAATATATTCAGGAAAAAACGCATACGCCCTTTTTGGCCAACCAAGCAAGCTTGCAAAGGAAATCTGCACTACAATGAAGTCTCACTTCCCCCCGGTCAAAAGGGCCATCTGAAAAAAGTGTAAAATCCAGAAAGGCAGGACAGGCCATGGAGAACTGGGAGCCTTGTTATGCTGATGGGCGGGATGTAAATTGCCAACAGACACTCGGGAGAAGTGTATGGTGTTTCCTGAAACATCTAAAAAACAAAGCAACAGAGCCTAGGGCACTTCCACTTATGGTCCTATAGCTTAGGGAAATTAAAATCAAAAAGACACAGCCACCCCAAAGTTTGGAACGGCTCTGTTTACAAGAACCTCGTTTACAGTACAAGTTCAACATCGCAGAAAGTGAAAAATGGATAAAGAAGTTGTGGTATTTACTTACAAAGCAATATCACTCAGCAATGAAATCTATGTCATCAGGCCCTTAGCAGCACAATGAGTGGATTCAGGTATGATGATTCTAACTGAAATAAGTCACACAGAAAAAGAAACATCATAAGATATCAGTAATACACGGAATGTAAACTTGGCTACACAGGAACTGAATTACAGAACAGAACAGGGTCTCAAATTTAGAAAACCAACTTATGCTTGCTTAAGGGAAAGGTGAGTTGGGGTGCTGCATAAAACCAGAGATTGAAATGAGCACAGATAAAGTTCCTTAAGCCAAATATGGAATAGACAAGAGCTACTCCTTGCTCAACGAAATGGACTCAACACCGCATATTAAACGCCTAAGAATGTACCTGACTAGTAAGTATCTTAAAACCTATGGATTGCTATGTCTCCGAAAGAGAATCAAGCATGTGTACAGGGGCATAAACGCAGCAGTGATAGGATTGGAGAGGTTCGGTGAGCAAATGAAGACCCTTTGAAGTCATATTGCATGGTACCCATTCCACGGGTTTCAACTCCCAGGTTTAAGGTATTCTTCCTTCAGCTAAAACATGCATGTGGAACCCAGAGTATGATCAACCATGTGATCGGGAGACGTGTTCAAATATGTCTCAGTTTTCCTCCCCTGGTACTCGGGTGCAACATTCCAGACGCTTTACTAACACTCTCCCCACTTGGAGAGTCAGCGCCTTTAACCTCCTGTTTGGCCCAGTTTGCAATTTCTGCGGAAGATGAACAGGAATAGCGAGAACCAATGAGAGACTAGCTGGAGGTGTCTGGACGGGCAAATTTAACTCTCATTTCCCACCAGGAAGAGGAATTAACCAAAGGCTCAGCGTGCCGTGCCGGAACCAGATTAGGGCCTGAAGCCATCCTGCGGTGTTGCGGCCAGCTCACAAGAAAGCGAGTTGAAGAAAGGAGCTCAGGGGCACTGTAATTCACAAACCTGCAGAGTTATAAATGACAGCTATCGTCCAAAAATAGACTGAAGTAAGGCTGCCAAGAGGACTTGAAAGCGGGGCAGAATTGCAGGAAACCGATTTCAGGAGGTAGACTGGAATTGCATTGAAAGCATAGGAAAAGAGGCAGAACGTCCACAATGATGCACTTGGCCAAAAAGGGCGTATGCGTTTTTTCCTGAATATATTCAGGAAAAAACGCATACGCCCTTTTTGGCCAACCAAGCAAGCTTGCAAAGGAAATCTGCACTACAATGAAGTCTCACTTCCCCCCGGTCAAAAGGGCCATCTGAAAAAAGTGTAAAATCCAGAAAGGCAGGACAGGCCATGGAGAACTGGGAGCCTTGTTATGCTGATGGGCGGGATGTAAATTGCCAACAGACACTCGGGAGAAGTGTATGGTGTTTCCTGAAACATCTAAAAAACAAAGCAACAGAGCCTAGGGCACTTCCACTTATGGTCCTATAGCTTAGGGAAATTAAAATCAAAAAGACACAGCCACCCCAAAGTTTGGACGGCTCTGTTTACAAGAACCTCGTTTACAGTACAAGTTCAACATCGCAGAAAGTGAAAAATGGATAAAGAAGTTGTGGTATTTACTTACAAAGCAATATCACTCAGCAATGAAATCTATGTCATCAGGCCCTTAGCAGCACAATGAGTGGATTCAGGTATGATGATTCTAACTGAAATAAGTCACACAGAAAAAGAAACATCATAAGATATCAGTAATACACGGAATGTAAACTTGGCTACACAGGAACTGAATTACAGAACAGAACAGGGTCTCAAATTTAGAAAACCAACTTATGCTTGCTTAAGGGAAAGGTGAGTTGGGGTGCTGCATAAAACCAGAGATTGAAATGAGCACAGATAAAGTTCCTTAAGCCAAATATGGAATAGACAAGAGCTACTCCTTGCTCAACGAAATGGACTCAACACCGCATATTAAACGCCTAAGAATGTACCTGACTAGTAAGTATCTTAAAACCTATGGATTGCTATGTCTCCGAAAGAGAATCAAGCATGTGTACAGGGGCATAAACGCAGCAGTGATAGGATTGGAGAGGTTCGGTGAGCAAATGAAGACCCTTTGAAGTCATATTGCATGGTACCCATTCCACGGGTTTCAACTCTCCAGGTTTAAGGTATTCTTCCTTCAGCTAAAACATGCATGTGGAACCCAGAGTATGATCAACCATGTGATCGGGAGACGTGTTCAAATATGTCTCAGTTTTCCTCCCCTGGTACTCGGGTGCAACATTCCAGACGCTTTACTAACACTCTCCCCACTTGGAGAGTCAGCCCTTTAACCTCCTGTTTGGCCCAGTTTGCAATTTCTGCGGAAGATGAACAGGAATAGCGAGAACCAATGAGAGACTAGCTGGAGGTGTCTGGACGGGCAAATTTAACTCTCATTTCCCACCAGGAAGAGGAATTAACCAAAGGCTCAGCGTGCCGTGCCGGAACCAGATTAGGGCCTGAAGCCATCCTGCGGTGTTGCGGCCAGCTCAAAAGAAAGCGAGTTGAAGAAAGGAGCTCAGGGGCACTGTAATTCACAAACCTGCAGAGTTATAAATGACAGCTATCGTCCAAAAATAGACTGAAGTAAGGCTGCCAAGAGGACTTGAAAGCGGGGCAGAATTGCAGGAAACCGATTTCAGGAGGTAGACTGGAATTGCATTGAAAGCATAGGAAAAGAGGCAGAACGTCCACAATGATGCACTTGGCCAAAAAGGGCGTATGCGTTTTTTCCTGAATATATTCAGGAAAAAACGCATACGCCCTTTTTGGCCAACCAAGCAAGCTTGCAAAGGAAATCTGCACTACAATGAAGTCTCACTTCCCCCCGGTCAAAAGGGCCATCTGAAAAAAGTGTAAAATCCAGAAAGGCAGGACAGGCCATGGAGAACTGGGAGCCTTGTTATGCTGATGGGCGGGATGTAAATTGCCAACAGACACTCGGGAGAAGTGTATGGTGTTTCCTGAAACATCTAAAAAACAAAGCAACAGAACCTAGGGCACTTCCACTTATGGTCCTATAGCTTAGGGAAATTAAAATCAAAAAGACACAGCCACCCCAAAGTTTGGAACGGCTCTGTTTACAAGAACCTCGTTTACAGTACAAGTTCAACATCGCAGAAAGTGAAAAATGGATAAAGAAGTTGTGGTATTTACTTACAAAGCAATATCACTCAGCAATGAAATCTATGTCATCAGGCCCTTAGCAGCACAATGAGTGGATTCAGGTATGATGATTCTAACTGAAATAAGTCACACAGAAAAAGAAACATCATAAGATATCAGTAATACACGGAATGTAAACTTGGCTACACAGGAACTGAATTACAGAACAGAACAGGGTCTCAAATTTAGAAAACCAACTTATGCTTGCTTAAGGGAAAGGTGAGTTGGGGTGCTGCATAAAACCAGAGATTGAAATGAGCACAGATAAAGTTCCTTAAGCCAAATATGGAATAGACAAGAGCTACTCCTTGCTCAACGAAATGGACTCAACACCGCATATTAAACGCCTAAGAATGTACCTGACTAGTAAGTATCTTAAAACCTATGGATTGCTATGTCTCCGAAAGAGAATCAAGCATGTGTACAGGGGCATAAACGCAGCAGTGATAGGATTGGAGAGGTTCGGTGAGCAAATGAAGACCCTTTGAAGTCATATTGCATGGTACCCATTCCACGGGTTTCAACTCTCCAGGTTTAAGGTATTCTTCCTTCAGCTAAAACATGCATGTGGAACCCAGAGTATGATCAACCGTGTGAACGGGAGACGTGTTCAAATATGTCTCAGTTTTCCTCCCCTGGTACTCGGGTGCAACATTCCAGACGCTTTACTAACACTCTCCCCACTTGGAGAGTCAGCGCCTTTAACCTCCTGTTTGGCCCAGTTTGCAATTTCTGCGGAAGATGAACAGGAATAGCGAGAACCAATGAGAGACTAGCTGGAGGTGTCTGGACGGGCAAATTTAACTCTCATTTCCCACCAGGAAGAGGAATAACCAAAGGCTCAGCGTGCCGTGCCGGAACCAGATTAGGGCCTGAAGCCATCCTGCGGTGTTGCGGCCAGCTCACAAGAAAGCGAGTTGAAGAAAGGAGCTCAGGGGCACTGTAATTCACAAACCTGCAGAGTTATAAATGACAGCTATCGTCCAAAAATAGACTGAAGTAAGGCTGCCAAGAGGACTTGAAAGCGGGGCAGAATTGCAGGAAACCGATTTCAGGAGGTAGACTGGAATTGCATTGAAAGCATAGGAAAAGAGGCAGAACGTCCACAATGATGCACTTGGCCAAAAAGGGCGTATGCGTTTTTTCCTGAATATATTCAGGAAAAAACGCATACGCCCTTTTTGGCCAACCAAGCAAGCTTGCAAAGGAAATCTGCACTACAATGAAGTCTCACTTCCCCCCGGTCAAAAGGGCCATCTGAAAAAAGTGTAAAATCCAGAAAGGCAGGACAGGCCATGGAGAACTGGGAGCCTTGTTATGCTGATGGGCGGGATGTAAATTGCCAACAGACACTCGGGAGAAGTGTATGGTGTTTCCTGAAACATCTAAAAAACAAAGCAACAGAGCCTAGGGCACTTCCACTTATGGTCCTATAGCTTAGGGAAATTAAAATCAAAAAGACACAGCCACCCCAAAGTTTGGAACGGCTCTGTTTACAAGAACCTCGTTTACAGTACAAGTTCAACATCGCAGAAAGTGAAAAATGGATAAAGAAGTTGTGGTATTTACTTACAAAGCAATATCACTCAGCAATGAAATCTGTGTCATCAGGCCCTTAGCAGCACAATGAGTGGATTCAGGTATGATGATTCTAACTGAAATAAGTCACACAGAAAAAGAAACATCATAAGATATCAGTAATACACGGAATGTAAACTTGGCTACACAGGAACTGAATTACAGAACAGAACAGGGTCTCAAATTTAGAAAACCAACTTATGCTTGCTTAAGGGGAAAGGTGAGTTGGGGTGCTGCATAAAACCAGAGATTGAAATGAGCACAGATAAAGTTCCTTAAGCCAAATATGGAATAGACAAGAGCTACTCCTTGCTCAACGAAATGGACTCAACACCGCATATTAAACGCCTAAGAATGTACCTGACTAGTAAGTATCTTAAAACCTATGGATTGCTATGTCTCCGAAAGAGAATCAAGCATGTGTACAGGGGCATAAACGCAGCAGTGATAGGATTGGAGAGGTTCGGTGAGCAAATGAAGACCCTTTGAAGTCATATTGCATGGTACCCATTCCACGGGTTTCAACTCCCAGGTTTAAGGTATTCTTCCTTCAGCTAAAACATGCATGTGGAACCCAGAGTATGATCAACCATGTGATCGGGAGACGTGTTCAAATATGTCTCAGTTTTCCTCCCCTGGTACTCGGGTGCAACATTCCAGACGCTTTACTAACACTCTCCCCACTTGGAGAGTCAGCGCCTTTAACCTCCTGTTTGGCCCAGTTTGCAATTTCTGCGGAAGATGAACAGGAATAGCGAGAACCAATGAGAGACTAGCTGGAGGTGTCTGGACGGGCAAATTTAACTCTCATTTCCCACCAGGAAGAGGAATTAACCAAAGGCTCAGCGTGCCGTGCCGGAACCAGATTAGGGCCTGAAGCCATCCTGCGGTGTTGCGGCCAGGTCACAAGAAAGCGAGTTGAAGAAAGGAGCTCAGGGGCACTGTAATTCACAAACCTGCAGAGTTATAAATGACAGCTATCGTCCAAAAATATACTGAAGTAAGGCTGCCAAGAGGACTTGAAAGCGGGGCAGAATTGCAGGAAACCGATTTCAGGAGGTAGACTGGAATTGCATTGAAAGCATAGGAAAAGAGGCAGAACGTCCACAATGATGCACTTGGCCAAAAAGGGCGTATGCGTTTTTTCCTGAATATATTCAGGAAAAAACGCATACGCCCTTTTTGGCCAACCAAGCAAGCTTGCAAAGGAAATCTGCACTACAATGAAGTCTCACTTCCCCCCGGTCAAAAGGGCCATCTGAAAAAAGTGTAAAATCCAGAAAGGCAGGACAGGCCATGGAGAACTGGGAGCCTTGTTATGCTGATGGGCGGGATGTAAATTGCCAACAGACACTCGGGAGAAGTGTATGGTGTTTCCTGAAACATCTAAAAAACAAAGCAACAGAGCCTAGGGCACTTCCACTTATGGTCCTATAGCTTAGGGAAATTAAAATCAAAAAGACACAGCCACCCCAAAGTTTGGAACGGCTCTGTTTACAAGAACCTCGTTTACAGTACAAGTTCAACATCACAGAAAGTGAAAAATGGATAAAGAAGTTGTGGTATTTACTTACAAAGCAATATCACTCAGCAATGAAATCTATGTCATCAGGCCCTTAGCAGCACAATGAGTGGATTCAGGTATGATGATTCTAACTGAAATAAGTCACACAGAAAAAGAAACATCATAAGATATCAGTAATACACGGAATGTAAACTTGGCTACACAGGAACTGAATTACAGAACAGAACAGGGTCTCAAATTTAGAAAACCAACTTATGCTTGCTTAAGGGAAGTTGGGGTGCTGCATAAAACCAGAGATTGAAATGAGCACAGATAAAGTTCCTTAAGCCAAATATGGAATAGACAAGAGCTACTCCTTGCTCAACGAAATGGACTCAACACCGCATATTAAACGCCTAAGAATGTACCTGACTAGTAAGTATCTTAAAACCTATGGATTGCTATGTCTCCGAAAGAGAATCAAGCATGTGTACAGGGGCATAAACGCAGCAGTGATAGGATTGGAGAGGTTCGGTGAGCAAATGAAGACCCTTTGAAGTCATATTGCATGGTACCCATTCCACGGGTCTCAACTCTCCAGGTTTAAGGTATTCTTCCTTCAGCTAAAACATGCATGTGGAACCCAGAGTATGATCAACCATGTGATCGGGAGACGTGTTCAAATATGTCTCAGTTTTCCTCCCCTGGTACTCGGGTGCAACATTCCAGACGCTTTACTAACACTCTCCCCACTTGGAGAGTCAGCGCCTTTAACCTCCTGTTTGGCCCAGTTTGCAATTTCTGCGGAAGATGAACAGGAATAGCGAGAACCAATGAGAGGCTAGCTGGAGGTGTCTGGACGGGCAAATTTAACTCTCATTTCCCACCAGGAAGAGGAATTAACCAAAGGCTCAGCGTGCCGTGCCGGAACCAGATTAGGGCCTGAAGCCATCCTGCGGTGTTGCGGCCAGCTCACAAGAAAGCGAGTTGAAGAAAGGAGCTCAGGGGCACTGTAATTCACAAACCTGCAGAGTTATAAATGACAGCTATCGTCCAAAAATAGACTGAAGTAAGGCTGCCAAGAGGACTTGAAAGCGGGGCAGAATTGCAGGAAACCGATTTCAGGAGGTAGACTGGAATTGCATTGAAAGCATAGGAAAAGAGGCAGAACGTCCACAATGATGCACTTGGCCAAAAAGGGCGTATGCGTTTTTTCCTGAATATATTCAGGAAAAAACGCATACGCCCTTTTTGGCCAACCAAGCAAGCTTGCAAAGGAAATCTGCACTACAATGAAGTCTCACTTCCCCCCGGTCAAAAGGGCCATCTGAAAAAAGTGTAAAATCCAGAAAGGCAGGACAGGCCATGGAGAACTGGGAGCCGTGTTATGCTGATGGGCGGGATGTAAATTGCCAACAGACACTCGGGAGAAGTGTATGGTGTTTCCTGAAACATCTAAAAAACAAAGCAACAGAGCCTAGGGCACTTCCACTTATGGTCCTATAGCTTAGGGAAATTAAAATCAAAAAGACACAGCCACCCCAAAGTTTGGAACGGCTCTGTTTACAAGAACCTCGTTTACAGTACAAGTTCAACATCGCAGAAAGTGAAAAATGGATAAAGAAGTTGTGGTATTTACTTACAAAGCAATATCACTCAGCAATGAAATCTATGTCATCAGGCCCTTAGCAGCACAATGAGTGGATTCAGGTATGATGATTCTAACTGAAATAAGTCACACAGAAAAAGAAACATCATAAGATATCAGTAATACACGGAATGTAAACTTGGCTACACAGGAACTGAATTACAGAACAGAACAGGGTCTCAAATTTAGAAAACCAACTTATGCTTGCTTAAGGGTAAAGGTGAGTTGGGGTGCTGCATAAAACCAGAGATTGAAATGAGCACAGATAAAGTTCCTTAAGCCAAATATGGAATAGACAAGAGCTACTCCTTGCTCAACGAAATGGACTCAACACCGCATATTAAACGCCTAAGAATGTACCTGACTAGTAAGTATCTTAAAACCTATAGATTGCTATGTCTCCGAAAGAGAATCAAGCATGTGTACAGGGGCATAAACGCAGCAGTGATAGGATTGGAGAGGTTCGGTGAGCAAATGAAGACCCTTTGAAGTCATATTGCATGGTACCCATTCCACGGGTCTCAACTCTCCAGGTTTAAGGTATTCTTCCTTCAGCTAAAACATGCATGTGGAACCCAGAGTATGATCAACCATGTGATCGGGAGACGTGTTCAAATATGTCTCAGTTTTCCTCCCCTGGTACTCGGGTGCAACATTCCAGACGCTTTACTAACACTCTCCCGACTTGGAGAGTCAGTCCCTTTAACCTCCTGTTTGGCCCAGTTTGCAATTTCTGCGGAAGATGAACAGGAATAGCGAGAACCAATGAGAGACTAGCTGGAGGTGTCTGGACGGGCAAATTTAACTCTCATTTCCCACCAGGAAGAGGAATTAACCAAAGGCTCAGCGTGCCGTGCCGGAACCAGATTAGGGCCTGAAGCCATCCTGCGGTGTTGCGGCCAGGTCACAAGAAAGCGAGTTGAAGAAAGGAGCTCAGGGGCACTGTAATTCACAAACCTGCAGAGTTATAAATGACAGCTATCGTCCAAAAATAGACTGAAGTAAGGCTGCCAAGAGGACTTGAAAGCGGGGCAGAATTGCAGGAAACCGATTTCAGGAGGTAGACTGGAATTGCATTGAAAGCATAGGAAAAGAGGCAGAACGTCCACAATGATGCACTTGGCCAAAAAGGGCGTATGCGTTTTTTCCTGAATATATTCAGGAAAAAACGCATACGCCCTTTTTGGCCAACCAAGCAAGCTTGCAAAGGAAATCTGCACTACAATGAAGTCTCACTTCCCCCCGGTCAAAAGGGCCATCTGAAAAAAGTGTAAAATCCAGAAAGGCAGGACAGGCCATGGAGAACTGGGAGCCTTGTTATGCTTATGGGCGGGATGTAAATTGCCAACAGACACTCGGGAGAAGTGTATGGTGTTTCCTGAAACATCTAAAAAACAAAGCAACAGAGCCTAGGGCACTTCCACTTATGGTCCTATAGCTTAGGGAAATTAAAATCAAAAAGACACAGCCACCCCAAAGTTTGGAACGGCTCTGTTTACAAGAACCTCGTTTACAGTACAAGTTCAACATCGCAGAAAGTGAAAAATGGATAAAGAAGTTGTGGTATTTACTTACAAAGCAATATCACTCAGCAATGAAATCTGTGTCATCAGGCCCTTAGCAGCACAATGAGTGGATTCAGGTATGATGATTCTAACTGAAATAAGTCACACAGAAAAAGAAACATCATAAGATATCAGTAATACACGGAATGTAAACTTGGCTACACAGGAACTGAATTACAGAACAGAACAGGGTCTCAAATTTAGAAAACCAACTTATGCTTGCTTAAGGGTAAAGGTGAGTTGGGGTGCTGCATAAAACCAGAGATTGAAATGAGCACAGATAAAGTTCCTTAAGCCAAATATGGAATAGACAAGAGCTACTCCTTGCTCAACGAAATGGACTCAACACCGCATATTAAACGCCTAAGAATGTACCTGACTAGTAAGTATCTTAAAACCTATGGATTGCTATGTCTCCGAAAGAGAATCAAGCATGTGTACAGGGGCATAAACGCAGCAGTGATAGGATTGGAGAGGTTCGGTGAGCAAATGAAGACCCTTTGAAGTCATATTGCATGGTACCCATTCCACGGGTTTCAACTCTCCAGGTTTAAGGTATTCTTCCTTCAGCTAAAACATGCATGTGGAACCCAGAGTATGATCAACCATGTGAACGGGAGACGTGTTCAAATATGTCTCAGTTTTCCTCCCCTGGTACTCGGGTGCAACATTCCAGACGCTTTACTAACACTCTCCCCACTTGGAGAGTCAGCGCCTTTAACCTCCTGTTTGGCCCAGTTTGCAATTTCTGCGGAAGATGAACAGGAATAGCGAGAACCAATGAGAGGCTAGCTGGAGGTGTCTGGACGGGCAAATTTAACTCTCATTTCCCACCAGGAAGAGGAATTAACCAAAGGCTCAGCGTGCCGTGCCGGAACCAGATTAGGGCCTGAAGCCATCCTGCGGTGTTGCGGCCAGGTCACAAGAAAGCGAGTTGAAGAAAGGAGCTCAGGGGCACTGTAATTCACAAACCTGCAGAGTTATAAATGACAGCTATCGTCCAAAAATAGACTGAAGTAAGGCTGCCAAGAGGACTTGAAAGCGGGGCAGAATTGCAGGAAACCGATTTCAGGAGGTAGACTGGAATTGCATTGAAAGCATAGGAAAAGAGGCAGAACGTCCACAATGATGCACTTGGCCAAAAAGGGCGTATGCGTTTTTTCCTGAATATATTCAGGAAAAAACGCATACGCCCTTTTTGGCCAACCAAGCAAGCTTGCAAAGGAAATCTGCACTACAATGAAGTCTCACTTCCCCCCGGTCAAAAGGGCCATCTGAAAAAAGTGTAAAATCCAGAAAGGCAGGACAGGCCATGGAGAACTGGGAGCCTTGTTATGCTGATGGGCGGGATGTAAATTGCCAAGAACCACTCGGGAGAAGTGTATGGTGTTTCCTGAAACATCTAAAAAACAAAGCAACAGAACCTAGGGCACTTCCACTTATGGTCCTATAGCTTAGGGAAATTAAAATCAAAAAGACACAGCCACCCCAAAGTTTGGAACGGCTCTGTTTACAAGAACCTCGTTTACAGTACAAGTTCAACATCGCAGAAAGTGAAAAATGGATAAAGAAGTTGTGGTATTTACTTACAAAGCAATATCACTCAGCAATGAAATCTATGTCATCAGGCCCTTAGCAGCACAATGAGTGGATTCAGGTATGATGATTCTAACTGAAATAAGTCACACAGAAAAAGAAACATCATAAGATATCAGTAATACACGGAATGTAAACTTGGCTACACAGGAACTGAATTACAGAACAGAACAGGGTCTCAAATTTAGAAAACCAACTTATGCTTGCTTAAGGGTAAAGGTGAGTTGGGGTGCTGCATAAAACCAGAGATTGAAATGAGCACAGATAAAGTTCCTTAAGCCAAATATGGAATAGACAAGAGCTACTCCTTGCTCAACGAAATGGACTCAACACCGCATATTAAACGCCTAAGAATGTACCTGACTAGTAAGTATCTTAAAACCTATGGATTGCTATGTCTCCGAAAGAGAATCAAGCATGTGTACAGGGGCATAAATGCAGCAGTGATAGGATTGGAGAGGTTCGGTGAGCAAATGAAGACCCTTTGAAGTCATATTGCATGGTACCCATTCCACGGGTTTCAACTCCCAGGTTTAAGGCATTCTTCCTTCAGCTTAAACCTGCATGTGGAACCCAGAGTATGATCAACCATGTGATCGGGAGACGTGTTCAAATATGTCTCAGTTTTCCTCCCCTGGTACGCGGGTGCAACATTCCAGACGCTTTACTAACACTCTCCCCACTTGGAGAGTCAGCCCTTTAACCTCCTGTTTGGCCCAGTTTGCAATTTCTGCGGAAGATGAACAGGAATAGCGAGAACCAATGAGAGACTAGCTGGAGGTGTCTGGACGGGCAAATTTAACTCTCATTTCCCACCACGAAGAGGAATGACCCAAAGGCTCAGCGTGCCGTGCCGGAACCAGATTAGGGCCTGAAGCCATCCTGCGGTGTTGCGGCCAGGTCACAAGAAAGCGAGTTGAAGAAAGGAGCTCAGGGGCACTGTAATTCACAAACCTGCAGAGTTATAAATGACAGCTATCGTCCAAAAATAGACTGAAGTAAGGCTGCCAAGAGGACTTGAAAGCGGGGCAGAATTGCAGGAAACCGATTTCAGGAGGTAGACTGGAATTGCATTGAAAGCATAGGAAAAGAGGCAGAACGTCCACAATGATGCACTTGGCCAAAAAGGGCGTATGCGTTTTTTCCTGAATATATTCAGGAAAAAACGCATACGCCCTTTTTGGCCAACCAAGCAAGCTTGCAAAGGAAATCTGCACTACAATGAAGTCTCACTTCCCCCCGGTCAAAAGGGCCATCTGAAAAAAGTGTAAAATCCAGAAAGGCAGGACAGGCCATGGAGAACTGGGAGCCTTGTTATGCTGATGGGCGGGATGTAAATTGCCAACAGACACTCGGGAGAAGTGTATGGTGTTTCCTGAAACATCTAAAAAACAAAGCAACAGAGCCTAGGGCACTTCCACTTATGGTCCTATAGCTTAGGGAAATTAAAATCAAAAAGACACAGCCACCCCAAAGTTTGGAACGGCTCTGTTTACAAGAACCTCGTTTACAGTACAAGTTCAACATCGCAGAAAGTGAAAAATGGATAAAGAAGTTGTGGTATTTACTTACAAAGCAATATCACTCAGCAATGAAATCTATGTCATCAGGCCCTTAGCAGCACAATGAGTGGATTCAGGTATGATGATTCTAACTGAAATAAGTCACACAGAAAAAGAAACATCATAAGATATCAGTAATACACGGAATGTAAACTTGGCTACACAGGAACTGAATTACAGAACAGAACAGGGTCTCAAATTTAGAAAACCAACTTATGCTTGCTTAAGGGTAAAGGTGAGTTGGGGTGCTGCATAAAACCAGAGATTGAAATGAGCACAGATAAAGTTCCTTAAGCCAAATATGGAATAGACAAGAGCTACTCCTTGCTCAACGAAATGGACTCAACACCGCATATTAAACGCCTAAGAATGTACCTGACTAGTAAGTATCTTAAAACCTATGGATTGCTATGTCTCCGAAAGAGAATCAAGCATGTGTACAGGGGCATAAACGCAGCAGTGATAGGATTGGAGAGGTTCGGTGAGCAAATGAAGACCCTTTGAAGTCATATTGCATGGTACCCATTCCACGGGTTTCAACTCTCCAGGTTTAAGGTATTCTTCCTTCAGCTAAAACATGCATGTGGAACCCAGAGTATGATCAACCATGTGAACGGGAGACGTGTTCAAATATGTCTCAGTTTTCCTCCCCTGGTACTCGGGTGCAACATTCCAGACGCTTTACTAACACTCTCCCCACTTGGAGAGTCAGCGCCTTTAACCTCCTGTTTGGCCCAGTTTGCAATTTCTGCGGAAGATGAACAGGAATAGCGAGAACCAATGAGAGACTAGCTGGAGGTGTCTGGACGGGCAAATTTAACTCTCATTTCCCACCAGGAAGAGGAATTAACCAAAGGCTCAGCGTGCCGTGCCGGAACCAGATTAGGGCCTGAAGCCATCCTGCGGTGTTGCGGCCAGGTCACAAGAAAGCGAGTTGAAGAAAGGAGCTCAGGGGCACTGTAATTCACAAACCTGCAGAGTTATAAATGACAGCTATCGTCCAAAAATAGACTGAAGTAAGGCTGCCAAGAGGACTTGAAAGCGGGGCAGAATTGCAGGAAACCGATTTCAGGAGGTAGACTGGAATTGCATTGAAAGCATAGGAAAAGAGGCAGAACGTCCACAATGATGCACTTGGCCAAAAAGGGCGTATGCGTTTTTTCCTGAATATATTCAGGAAAAAACGCATACGCCCTTTTTGGCCAACCAAGCAAGCTTGCAAAGGAAATCTGCACTACAATGAAGTCTCACTTCCCCCCGGTCAAAAGGGCCATCTGAAAAAAGTGTAAAATCCAGAAAGGCAGGACAGGCCATGGAGAACTGGGAGCCTTGTTATGCTGATGGGCGGGATGTAAATTGCCAACAACACTCGGGAGAAGTGTATGGTGTTTCCTGAAACATCTAAAAAACAAAGCAACAGAGCCTAGGGCACTTCCACTTATGGTCCTATAGCTTAGGGAAATTAAAATCAAAAAGACACAGCCACCCCAAAGTTTGGAACGGCTCTGTTTACAAGAACCTCGTTTACAGTACAAGTTCAACATCGCAGAAAGTGAAAAATGGATAAAGAAGTTGTGGTATTTACTTACAAAGCAATATCACTCAGCAATGAAATCTGTGTCATCAGGCCCTTAGCAGCACAATGAGTGGATTCAGGTATGATGATTCTAACTGAAATAAGTCACACAGAAAAAGAAACATCATAAGATATCAGTAATACACGGAATGTAAACTTGGCTACACAGGAACTGAATTACAGAACAGAACAGGGTCTCAAATTTAGAAAACCAACTTATGCTTGCTTAAGGGAAAGGTGAGTTGGGGTGCTGCATAAAACCAGAGATTGAAATGAGCACAGATAAAGTTCCTTAAGCCAAATATGGAATAGACAAGAGCTACTCCTTGCTCAACGAAATGGACTCAACACCGCATATTAAACGCCTAAGAATGTACCTGACTAGTAAGTATCTTAAAACCTATGGATTGCTATGTCTCCGAAAGAGAATCAAGCATGTGTACAGGGGCATAAACGCAGCAGTGATAGGATTGGAGAGGTTCGGTGAGCAAATGAAGACCCTTTGAAGTCATATTGCATGGTACCCATTCCACGGGTTTCAACACCCAGGTTTAAGGTATTCTTCCTTCAGCTAAAACATGCATGTGGAACCCAGAGTATGATCAACCATGTGAACGGGAGACGTGTTCAAATATGTCTCAGTTTTCCTCCCCTGGTACTCGGGTGCAACATTCCAGACGCTTTACTAACACTCTCCCCACTTGGAGAGTCAGCGCCTTTAACCTCCTGTTTGGCCCAGTTTGCAATTTCTGCGGAAGATGAACAGGAATAGCGAGAACCAATGAGAGACTAGCTGGAGGTGTCTGGACGGGCAAATTTAACTCTCATTTCCCACCAGGAAGAGGAATTAACCAAAGGCTCAGCGTGCCGTGCCGGAACCAGATTAGGGCCTGAAGCCATCCTGCGGTGTTGCGGCCAGGTCACAAGAAAGCGAGTTGAAGAAAGGAGCTCAGGGGCACTGTAATTCACAAACCTGCAGAGTTATAAATGACAGCTATCGTCCAAAAATAGACTGAAGTAAGGCTGCCAAGAGGACTTGAAAGCGGGGCAGAATTGCAGGAAACCGATTTCAGGAGGTAGACTGGAATTGCATTGAAAGCATAGGAAAAGAGGCAGAACGTCCACAATGATGCACTTGGCCAAAAAGGGCGTATGCGTTTTTTCCTGAATATATTCAGGAAAAAACGCATACGCCCTTTTTGGCCAACCAAGCAAGCTTGCAAAGGAAATCTGCACTACAATGAAGTCTCACTTCCCCCCGGTCAAAAGGGCCATCTGAAAAAAGTGTAAAATCCAGAAAGGCAGGACAGGCCATGGAGAACTGGGAGCCTTGTTATGCTGATGGGCGGGATGTAAATTGCCAACAGACACTCGGGAGAAGTGTATGGTGTTTCCTGAAACATCTAAAAAACAAAGCAACAGAGCCTAGGGCACTTCCACTTATGGTCCTATAGCTTAGGGAAATTAAAATCAAAAAGACACAGCCACCCCAAAGTTTGGAACGCCTCTGTTTACAAGAACCTCGTTTACAGTACAAGTTCAACATCGCAGAAAGTGAAAAATGGATAAAGAAGTTGTGGTATTTACTTACAAAGCAATATCACTCAGCAATGAAATCTATGTCATCAGGCCCTTAGCAGCACAATGAGTGGATTCAGGTATGATGATTCTAACTGAAATAAGTCACACAGAAAAAGAAACATCATAAGATATCAGTAATACACGGAATGTAAACTTGGCTACACAGGAACTGAATTACAGAACAGAACAGGGTCTCAAATTTAGAAAACCAACTTATGCTTGCTTAAGGGAAAGGTGAGTTGGGGTGCTGCATAAAACCAGAGATTGAAATGAGCACAGATAAAGTTCCTTAAGCCAAATATGGAATAGACAAGAGCTACTCCTTGCTCAACGAAATGGACTCAACACCGCATATTAAACGCCTAAGAATGTACCTGACTAGTAAGTATCTTAAAACCTATGGATTGCTATGTCTCCGAAAGAGAATCAAGCATGTGTACAGGGGCATAAACGCAGCAGTGATAGGATTGGAGAGGTTCGGTGAGCAAATGAAGACCCTTTGAAGTCATATTGCATGGTACCCATTCCACGGGTTTCAACTCCCAGGTTTAAGGTATTCTTCCTTCAGCTAAAACATGCATGTGGAACCCAGAGTATGATCAACCGTGTGAACGGGAGACGTGTTCAAATATGTCTCAGTTTTCCTCCCCTGGTACTCGGGTGCAACATTCCAGACGCTTTACTAACACTCTCCCCACTTGGAGAGTCAGCCCTTTAACCTCCTGTTTGGCCCAGTTTGCAATTTCTGCGGAAGATGAACAGGAATAGCGAGAACCAATGAGAGGCTAGCTGGAGGTGTCTGGACGGGCAAATTTAACTCTCATTTCCCACCAGGAAGAGGAAATAACCAAAGGCTCAGCGTGCCGTGCCGGAACCAGATTAGGGCCTGAAGCCATCCTGCGGTGTTGCGGCCAGGTCACAAGAAAGCGAGTTGAAGAAAGGAGCTCAGGGGCACTGTAATTCACAAACCTGCAGAGTTATAAATGACAGCTATCGTCCAAAAATAGACTGAAGTAAGGCTGCCAAGAGGACTTGAAAGCGGGGCAGAATTGCAGGAAACCGATTTCAGGAGGTAGACTGGAATTGCATTGAAAGCATAGGAAAAGAGGCAGAACGTCCACAATGATGCACTTGGCCAAAAAGGGCGTATGCGTTTTTTCCTGAATATATTCAGGAAAAAACGCATACGCCCTTTTTGGCCAACCAAGCAAGCTTGCAAAGGAAATCTGCACTACAATGAAGTCTCACTTCCCCCCGGTCAAAAGGGCCATCTGAAAAAAGTGTAAAATCCAGAAAGGCAGGACAGGCCATGGAGAACTGGGAGCCTTGTTATGCTGATGGGCGGGATGTAAATTGCCAACAACCACTCGGGAGAAGTGTATGGTGTTTCCTGAAACATCTAAAAAACAAAGCAACAGAGCCTAGGGCACTTCCACTTATGGTCCTATAGCTTAGGGAAATTAAAATCAAAAAGACACAGCCACCCCAAAGTTTGGAACGGCTCTGTTTACAAGAACCTCGTTTACAGTACAAGTTCAACATCGCAGAAAGTGAAAAATGGATAAAGAAGTTGTGGTATTTACTTACAAAGCAATATCACTCAGCAATGAAATCTGTGTCATCAGGCCCTTAGCAGCACAATGAGTGGATTCAGGTATGATGATTCTAACTGAAATAAGTCACACAGAAAAAGAAACATCATAAGATATCAGTAATACACGGAATGTAAACTTGGCTACACAGGAACTGAATTACAGAACAGAACAGGGTCTCAAATTTAGAAAACCAACTTATGCTTGCTTAAGGGTAAAGGTGAGTTGGGGTGCTGCATAAAACCAGAGATTGAAATGAGCACAGATAAAGTTCCTTAAGCCAAATATGGAATAGACAAGAGCTACTCCTTGCTCAACGAAATGGACTCAACACCGCATATTAAACGCCTAAGAATGTACCTGACTAGTAAGTATCTTAAAACCTATGGATTGCTATGTCTCCGAAAGAGAATCAAGCATGTGTACAGGGGCATAAACGCAGCAGTGATAGGATTGGAGAGGTTCGGTGAGCAAATGAAGACCCTTTGAAGTCATATTGCATGGTACCCATTCCACGGGTTTCAACTACCCAGGTTTAAGGTATTCTTCCTTCAGCTAAAACATGCATGTGGAACCCAGAGTATGATCAACCATGTGATCGGGAGACGTGTTCAAATATGTCTCAGTTTTCCTCCCCTGGTACTCGGGTGCAACATTCCAGACGCTTTACTAACACTCTCCCCACTTGGAGAGTCAGCCCTTTAACCTCCTGTTTGGCCCAGTTTGCAATTTCTGCGGAAGATGAACAGGAATAGCGAGAACCAATGAGAGGCTAGCTGGAGGTGTCTGGACGGGCAAATTTAACTCTCATTTCCCACCAGGAAGAGGAATTAACCAAAGGCTCAGCGTGCCGTGCCGGAACCAGATTAGGGCCTGAAGCCATCCTGCGGTGTTGCGGCCAGGTCACAAGAAAGCGAGTTGAAGAAAGGAGCTCAGGGGCACTGTAATTCACAAACCTGCAGAGTTATAAATGACAGCTATCGTCCAAAAATAGACTGAAGTAAGGCTGCCAAGAGGACTTGAAAGCGGGGCAGAATTGCAGGAAACCGATTTCAGGAGGTAGACTGGAATTGCATTGAAAGCATAGGAAAAGAGGCAGAACGTCCACAATGATGCACTTGGCCAAAAAGGGCGTATGCGTTTTTTCCTGAATATATTCAGGAAAAAACGCATACGCCCTTTTTGGCCAACCAAGCAAGCTTGCAAAGGAAATCTGCACTACAATGAAGTCTCACTTCCCCCCGGTCAAAAGGGCCATCTGAAAAAAGTGTAAAATCCAGAAAGGCAGGACAGGCCATGGAGAACTGGGAGCCTTGTTATGCTGATGGGCGGGATGTAAATTGCCAACAACCACTCGGGAGAAGTGTATGGTGTTTCCTGAAACATCTAAAAAACAAAGCAACAGAGCCTAGGGCACTTCCACTTATGGTCCTATAGCTTAGGGAAATTAAAATCAAAAAGACACAGCCACCCCAAAGTTTGGAACGGCTCTGTTTACAAGAACCTCGTTTACAGTACAAGTTCAACATCGCAGAAAGTGAAAAATGGATAAAGAAGTTGTGGTATTTACTTACAAAGCAATATCACTCAGCAATGAAATCTATGTCATCAGGCCCTTAGCAGCACAATGAGTGGATTCAGGTATGATGATTCTAACTGAAATAAGTCACACAGAAAAAGAAACATCATAAGATATCAGTAATACACGGAATGTAAACTTGGCTACACAGGAACTGAATTACAGAACAGAACAGGGTCTCAAATTTAGAAAACCAACTTATGCTTGCTTAAGGGTAAAGGTGAGTTGGGGTGCTGCATAAAACCAGAGATTGAAATGAGCACAGATAAAGTTCCTTAAGTCAAATATGGAATAGACAAGAGCTACTCCTTGCTCAACGAAATGGACTCAACACCGCATATTAAACGCCTAAGAATGTACCTGACTAGTAAGTATCTTAAAACCTATGGATTGCTATGTCTCCGAAAGAGAATCAAGCATGTGTACAGGGGCATAAACGCAGCAGTGATAGGATTGGAGAGGTTCGGTGAGCAAATGAAGACCCTTTGAAGTCATATTGCATGGTACCCATTCCACGGGTCTTCAACTCTCCAGGTTTAAGGTATTCTTCCTTCAGCTAAAACATGCATGTGGAACCCAGAGTATGATCAACCATGTGAACGGGAGACGTGTTCAAATATGTCTCAGTTTTCCTCCCCTGGTACTCGGGTGCAACATTCCAGACGCTTTACTAACACTCTCCCCACTTGGAGAGTCAGCGCCTTTAACCTCCTGTTTGGCCCAGTTTGCAATTTCTGCGGAAGATGAACAGGAATAGCGAGAACCAATGAGAGACTAGCTGGAGGTGTCTGGACGGGCAAATTTAACTCTCATTTCCCACCAGGAAGAGGAAATAACCAAAGGCTCAGCGTGCCGTGCCGGAACCAGATTAGGGCCTGAAGCCATCCTGCGGTGTTGCGGCCAGGTCACAAGAAAGCGAGTTGAAGAAAGGAGCTCAGGGGCACTGTAATTCACAAACCTGCAGAGTTATAAATGACAGCTATCGTCCAAAAATAGACTGAAGTAAGGCTGCCAAGAGGACTTGAAAGCGGGGCAGAATTGCAGGAAACCGATTTCAGGAGGTAGACTGGAATTGCATTGAAAGCATAGGAAAAGAGGCAGAACGTCCACAATGATGCACTTGGCCAAACAGGGCGTATGCGTTTTTTCCTGAATATATTCAGGAAAAAACGCATACGCCCTTTTTGGCCAACCAAGCAAGCTTGCAAAGGAAATCTGCACTACAATGAAGTCTCACTTCCCCCCGGTCAAAAGGGCCATCTGAAAAAAGTGTAAAATCCAGAAAGGCAGGACAGGCCATGGAGAACTGGGAGCCTTGTTATGCTGATGGGCGGGATGTAAATTGCCAACAACACTCGGGAGAAGTGTATGGTGTTTCCTGAAACATCTAAAAAACAAAGCAACAGAGCCTAGGGCACTTCCACTTATGGTCCTATAGCTTAGGGAAATTAAAATCAAAAAGACACAGCCACCCCAAGGTTTGGAACGGCTCTGTTACAAGAAAACTCGTTTACCAGTAAAGTTCAAATCGCGAAGAGTGAAAAAAAAATGGATAAAGAAGTTGTGGTATTTACTTACAAAGCATATCACTCAGCAATGAAATCTATGTCCTCAGGCCCTTAGCAGCACAATGAGTGGATTCAGGTATGATGATTCTAACTGAAATAAGTCACACAGAAAAAGAAACATCATAAGATATCAGTAAGACACGGAATGTAAACTTGGCTACACAGGAACTGAATTACAGAACAGAACAGGGTCTCAAATTTAGAAAACCAACTTATGCTTGCTTAAGGGGGAAAGGTGAGTTGGGGTGCTGCATAAAACCAGAGATTGAAATGAGCACAGATAAAGTTCCTTAAGCCAAATATGGAATAGACAAGAGCTACTCCTTGCTCAACGAAATGGACTCAACACCCAATATTAAACGCCTAAGAATGTACCTGACTAGTAAGTATCTTAAAACCTATGATTGCTATGTCTCCGAAAGAGAATCAAGCATGTGTACCAGGGGCATAAACGCAGCAGTGATAGGAATTGGAGAGGTTCGGTGAGCAAATGAAGACCCTTTGAAGTCAGTATTGCAGGGTAACCCATTCCACGGGTTCACTACCCAGGTTTAGGTATTCTTCCTTCACTAAAACATGCATGTGGAACCCAGAGTATGATCAACATGTGAAATGGGAGACGTGTTCAAATATGTCTCAGTTTTCCGTACCCTGTACTCGGGTGCAACATTCCAGACGCTTACTAACACTCTCCCACTTGGAGAGTCAGTCGCCTTTAACCTCCTGTTTGGCCCAGTTTGCAATTTCTGCGGAAGATGAACAGGAATAGCGAGAACCAATGAGAGGACTAGCTGGAGGTGTCTGGACGGGCAAATTTAACTCTCATTTCCCACCAGGAAGAGGAAATTAACCAAAGGCTCAGCGTGCCGTGCCAGGAACCAGATTTAGGGCCTGAAGCCATCCTGCGGTGTTGCGGCCAGCTCAAAGAAAGCGAGTTGAAGAAAGGAGCTCAGGGGCACTGTAATTCACAAACCTGCAGAGTTATAAATGACAGCTATCGTCCAAAAATAGACTGAAGTAAGGCTGCCAAGAGGACTTGAAAGCGGGGCAGAATTGCAGGAAACCGATTTCAGGAGGTAGACTGGAATTGCATTGAAAGCATAGGAAAAGATGCAGAACGTCCACAATGATGCACTTGGCCAAAAAGGGCGTATGCGTTTTTTCCTGAATATATTCAGGAAAAAACGCATACGCCCTTTTTGGCCAACCAAGCAAGCTTGCAAAGGAAATCTGCACTACATGAAGTCTCACTTCCCCCCGGTCAAAAGGGCCATCTGAAAAAAGTGTAAAATCCAGAAAGGCAGGACAGTCCATGGAGAACTGGGAGCCTTGTTATGCTGATGGGCGGAGATGTAATTGCCAACAGACCACTCAGGAGAAGTGTATGGTGTTTCCTGAAACATCTAAAAAACAAAGCAACAAGAGCCTAGGGCAACTTCCACTTATGGTCCTATAGCTTAGGGAATTAAATCAAAAAGACACGCCCCCCAAAGTTTGGAACGGCTCTGTTTACAAGAACCTCGTTTACAGTACAAGTTCAACATCGCAGAAAGTGAAAAATGGATAAAGAAGTTGTGGTATTTACTTACAAGCATATCACTCAGCAATGAAATCTGTGTCATCAGGCCCTTAGCAGCACAATGAGTGGATTCAGGTATGAATGATTCTAACTGAAATAAGTCACACAGAAAAGAAACATAAAAAGATATCAGTAATACACGGGAATGTAAACTTGGCTACACAGGAACTGAATTACAGAACAGAAACAGGGTCTCAAATTTAGAAAACCAACTTATGCTTGCTAAGGGTAAAGGTGAGTTGGGTGTTGCTGCATAAAAACCAGAGATTGAAATGAGCACAGATAAAGTTCCTTAAGCCAAATATGGAATAGACAAGAGCTACTCCTTGCTCAACGAAATGGACTCAACACCGCATATTAAACGCCTAAGAATGTACCTGACTAGTAAGTATCTTAAAACCTATGGATTGCTATGTCTCCGAAAGAGAATCAAGCATGTGTACAGGGGCATAAACGGCAGCAGTGATAGGATTGGAGAGGTTCGGTGAGCAAATGAAGACCCTTTGAAGTCATATTGCATGGTACCCATTACACGGGTCTCAACTACCCAGGTTTAAGGTATTCTTCCTTCAGCTAAAACATGCATGTGGAACCCAGAGTATGATCAACCATGTGATCGGGAGACGTGTTCAAATATGTCTCAGTTTCCTCCCCTGGTACTCGGGTGCAACATTCCAGACGCTTTACTAACATCTCTCCCCGACTTGGAGAGTCAGTCCCTTTAACCTCCTGTTTGGCCCAGTTTGCAATTTCTGCGAAGATGAACAGGAATAGCGAGAACCAATGAGAGACTAGCTGGAGGTGTCTGGACGGGCAAATTTAACTCTCATTTCCCACCAGGAAGGAGGAATTAACCAAGGCTCAGCGTGCCGTGCCGGAACCAGATTAGGCCTGAAGCCATCCTGCGGTGTTGCGGCCAGGCTCACAAAGAAAGCGAGTTGAAGAAAGGAGCTCAGGGGCACTGTATTCACAAACCTGCAGAGTTATAAATGACAGCTATCGTCCAAAAATAGACCTGAAGTAAGGCTGGCCAAGAGGACTTGAAAGCGGGGCAGAATTGCAGGAAACCGATTTCAGGAGGTAGACTGGAATTGCATTGAAAGCATAGGAAAAGAGGCAGAATGTCCACAATGATGCACTTGGCCAAAAAGGGCGTATGCGTTTTTTCCTGAATATTCAGGAAAAAACGCATACGCCCTTTTTGGCCAACCAAGCAAGCTTGCAAAGGAAATCTGCACTACAATGAAGTCTCACTTCCCCCAGGTCAAAAGGGCCATCTGAAAAAAGTGTAAAATCCAGAAAGGCAGGACAGGCCATGGAGAACTGGGAGCCTTGTTATGCTGATGGGCGGGATGTAAATTGCCAACAGACACTCGGGAGAAGTGTATGGTGTTTCCTGAAACATCTAAAAAACAAAGCAACAGAGCCTAGGGCACTTCCACTTATGGTCCTATAGCTTAGGGAAATTAAAATCAAAAAGACACAGCCACCCCAAGTTTGGAACGCCTCTGTTTACAAGAACCTCGTTTACAGTACAAGTTCAACATCGCAGAAAGTGAAAAATGGATAAGAAGTTGTGGTATTACTTACAAATGCAATATCACTCAGCAATGAAATCTATGTCATCAGGCCCGTAGCAGCACAATGAGTGGATTCAGGTATGATGATTCTAACTGAAATAAGTCACACAGAAAAAGAAACATCATAAGATATCAGTAATACACGGAATGTAAACTTGGCTACACAGGAACTGAATTACAGAACAGAACAGGGTCTCAAATTTAGAAAACCAACTTATGCTTGCTTAAGGGTAAAGGTGAGTTGGGGTGCTGCATAAAACCAGAGATTGAAATGAGCACAGATAAAGTTCCTTAAGCCAAATATGGAATAGACAAGAGCTACTCCTTGCTCAACGAAATGGACTCAACACCCCATATTAAACGCCTAAGAATGTACCTGACTAGTAAGTATCTTAAAACCTATGGATTGCTATGTCTCCGAAAGAGAATCAAGCATGTGTACAGGGGCATAAACGCAGCAGTGATAGGATTGGAGAGGTTCGGTGAGCAAATGAAGACCCTTTGAAGTCATATTGCATGGTACCCATTCCACGGGTTTCAACTACCCAGGTTTAAGGTATTCTTCCTTCAGCTAAAACATGCATGTGGAACCCTGAGTAATATCAACCATGTGATCGGAGACGTGTTCAAATATGTCTCAGTTTTCCTCCCCTGGTACTCGGGTGCAACATTCCAGACACCTTACTAACACTCTCCCCACTTGGAGAGTCAGCGCCTTTAACCTCCTTTTTGGCACAGTTTGCAATTTCTGCGGAAGATGAACAGGAATAGCGAGAACCAATGAGAGACTAGCTGGAGGTGTCTGGACGGGCAAATTTAACTCTCATTTCCCACCAGGAAGAGGAATTAACCAAAGGCTCAGCGTGCCGTGCCGGAACCAGATTAGGGCCTGAAGCCATCCTGCGGTGTTGCGGCCAGGCTCACAAGAAAGCGAGTTGAAGAAAGGAGCTCAGGGGCACTGTAATTCACAAACCTGCAGAGTTATAAATGACAGCTATCGTCCAAAAATAGACTGAAGTAAGGCTGCCAAGAGGACTTGAAAGCGGGGCAGAATTGCAGGAAACCGATTTCAGGAGGTAGACTGGAATTGCATTGAAAGCATAGGAAAAGAGGCAGAACGTCCACAATGATGCACTTGGCCAAAAAGGGCGTATGCGTTTTTTCCTGAATATATTCAGGAAAAAACGCATACGCCCTTTTTGGCCAACCAAGCAAGCTTGCAAAGGAAATCTGCACTACAATGAAGTCTCACTTCCCCCGGTCAAAAGGGCCATCTGAAAAAAGTGTAAAATCCAGAAAGGCAGGACAGGCCATGGAGAACTGGGAGCCTTGTTATGCTGATGGGCGGGATGTAAATTGCCAACAGACACTCGGGAGAAGTGTATGGTGTTTCCTGAAACATCTAAAAAACAAAGCAACAGAGCCTAGGGCACTTCCACTTATGGTCCTATAGCTTAGGGAAATTAAAATCAAAAAGACACAGCCACCCCAAAGTTTGGGACGCCTCTGTTTACAAGAACCTCGTTTACAGTACAAGTTCAACATCGCAGAAAGTGAAAAATGGATAAAGAAGTTGTGGTATTTACTTACAAAGCAATATCACTCAGCAATGAAATCTAGTGTCATCAGGCCCTTAGCAGCACAATGAGTGGATTCAGGTATGATGATTCTAACTGAAATAAGTCACACAGAAAAAGAAACATCATAAGATATCAGTAATACACGGAATGTAAACTTGGCTACACAGGAACTGAATTACAGAACAGAACAGGGTCTCAAATTTAGAAAACCAACTTATGCTTGCTTAAGGGTAAAGGTGAGTTGGGGTGCTGCATAAAACCAGAGATTGAAATGAGCACAGATAAAGTTCCTTAAGCCAAATATGGAATAGACAAGAGCTACTCCTTGCTCAACGAAATGGACTCAACACCGCATATTAAACGCCTAAGAATGTACCTGACTAGTAAGTATCTTAAAACCTATGGATTGCTATGTCTCCGAAAGAGAATCAAGCATGTGTACAGGGGCATAAACGCAGCAGTGATAGGATTGGAGAGGTTCGGTGAGCAAATGAAGACCCTTTGAAGTCATATTGCATGGTACCCATTCCACGGGTTTCAACTACCCAGGTTTAAGGTATTCTTCCTTCAGCTAAAACATGCATGTGGAACCCAGAGTATGATCAACCATGTGATCGGGAGACGTGTTCAAATATGTCTCAGTTTTCCTCCCCTGGTACTCGGGTGCAACATTCCAGACGCTTTACTAACACTCTCCCCACTTGGAGAGTCAGTCCCTTTAACCTCCTGTTTGGCCCAGTTTGCAATTTCTGCGGAAGATGAACAGGAATAGCGAGAACCAATGAGAGGACTAGCTGGAGGTGTCTGGACGGGCAAATTTAACTCTCATTTCCCACCAGGAAGAGGAATTAACCAAAGGCTCAGCGTGCCGTGCCGGAACCAGATTAGGGCCTGAAGCCATCCTGCGGTGTTGCGGCCAGGCTCACAAGAAAGCGAGTTGAAGAAAGGAGCTCAGGGGCACTGTAATTCACAAACCTGCAGAGTTATAAATGACAGCTATCGTCCAAAAATAGACTGAAGTAAGGCTGCCAAGAGGACTTGAAAGCGGGGCAGAATTGCAGGAAACCGATTTCAGGAGGTAGACTGGAATTGCATTGAAAGCATAGGAAAAGAGGCAGAACGTCCACAATGATGCACTTGGCCAAAAAGGGCGTATGCGTTTTTTCCTGAATATATTCAGGAAAAAACGCATACGCCCTTTTTGGCCAACCAAGCAAGCTTGCAAAGGAAATCTGCACTACAATGAAGTCTCACTTCCCCCCGGTCAAAAGGGCCATCTGAAAAAAGTGTAAAATCCAGAAAGGCAGGACAGGCCATGGAGAACTGGGAGCCTTGTTATGCTGATGGGCGGGATGTAAATTGCCAACAGACACTCGGGAGAAGTGTATGGTGTTTCCTGAAACATCTAAAAAACAAAGCAACAGAGCCTAGGGCACTTCCACTTATGGTCCTATAGCTTAGGGAAATTAAAATCAAAAAGACACAGCCACCCCAAAGTTTGGGACGGCCTCTGTTTACAAGAACCTCGTTTACAGTACAAGTTCAACATCGCAGAAAGTGAAAAATGGATAAAGAAGTTGTGGTATTTACTTACAAAGCAATATCACTCAGCAATGAAATCTAGTGTCATCAGGCCCTTAGCAGCACAATGAGTGGATTCAGGTATGATGATTCTAACTGAAATAAGTCACACAGAAAAAGAAACATCATAAGATATCAGTAATACACGGAATGTAAACTTGGCTACACAGGAACTGAATTACAGAACAGAACAGGGTCTCAAATTTAGAAAACCAACTTATGCTTGCTTAAGGGGAAAGGTGAGGTGGGGTGCTGCATAAAACCAGAGATTGAAATGAGCACAGATAAAGTTCCTTAAGCCAAATATGGAATAGACAAGAGCTACTCCTTGCTCAACGAAATGGACTCAACACCGCATATTAAACGCCTAAGAATGTACCTGACTAGTAAGTATCTTAAAACCTATGGATTGCTATGTCTCCGAAAGAGAATCAAGCATGTGTACAGGGGCATAAACGCAGCAGTGATAGGATTGGAGAGGTTCGGTGAGCAAATGAAGACCCTTTGAAGTCATATTGCATGGTACCCATTACACGGGTTTCAACTACTCCAGGTTTAAGGTATTCTTCCTTCAGCTAAAACATGCATGTGGAACCCAGAGTATGATCAACCATGTGAATCGGGAGACGTGTTCAAATATGTCTCAGTTTTCCTCCCCTGGTACTCGGGTGCAACATTCCAGACGCTTTACTAACACTCTCCCCACTTGGAGAGTCAGCGCCTTTAACCTCCTGTTTGGCCCAGTTTGCAATTTCTGCGGAAGATGAACAGGAATAGCGAGAACCAATGAGAGGACTAGCTGGAGGTGTCTGGACGGGCAAATTTAACTCTCATTTCCCACCAGGAAGAGGAATTAACCAAAGGCTCAGCGTGCCGTGCCGGAACCAGATTAGGGCCTGAAGCCATCCTGCGGTGTTGCGGCCAGGTCACAAGAAAGCGAGTTGAAGAAAGGAGCTCAGGGGCACTGTAATTCACAAACCTGCAGAGTTATAAATGACAGCTATCGTCCAAAAATAGACTGAAGTAAGGCTGCCAAGAGGACTTGAAAGCGGGGCAGAATTGCAGGAAACCGATTTCAGGAGGTAGACTGGAATTGCATTGAAAGCATAGGAAAAGAGGCAGAACGTCCACAATGATGCACTTGGCCAAAAAGGGCGTATGCGTTTTTTCCTGAATATATTCAGGAAAAAACGCATACGCCCTTTTTGGCCAACCAAGCAAGCTTGCAAAGGAAATCTGCACTACAATGAAGTCTCACTTCCCCCCGGTCAAAAGGGCCATCTGAAAAAAGTGTAAAATCCAGAAAGGCAGGACAGGCCATGGAGAACTGGGAGCCTTGTTATGCTGATGGGCGGGATGTAAATTGCCAACAGACACTCGGGAGAAGTGTATGGTGTTTCCTGAAACATCTAAAAAACAAAGCAACAGAGCCTAGGGCACTTCCACTTATGGTCCTATAGCTTAGGGAAATTAAAATCAAAAAGACACAGCCACCCCAAAGTTTGGAACGGCCTCTGTTTACAAGAACCTCGTTTACAGTACAAGTTCAACATCGCAGAAAGTGAAAAATGGATAAAGAAGTTGTGGTATTTACTTACAAAGCAATATCACTCAGCAATGAAATCTAGTGTCATCAGGCCCTTAGCAGCACAATGAGTGGATTCAGGTATGATGATTCTAACTGAAATAAGTCACACAGAAAAAGAAACATCATAAGATATCAGTAATACACGGAATGTAAACTTGGCTACACAGGAACTGAATTACAGAACAGAACAGGGTCTCAAATTTAGAAAACCAACTTATGCTTGCTTAAGGGGAAAGGTGAGTTGGGGTGCTGCATAAAACCAGAGATTGAAATGAGCACAGATAAAGTTCCTTAAGCCAAATATGGAATAGACAAGAGCTACTCCTTGCTCAACGAAATGGACTCAACACCGCATATTAAACGCCTAAGAATGTACCTGACTAGTAAGTATCTTAAAACCTATGGATTGCTATGTCTCCGAAAGAGAATCAAGCATGTGTACAGGGGCATAAACGCAGCAGTGATAGGATTGGAGAGGTTCGGTGAGCAAATGAAGACCCTTTGAAGTCATATTGCATGGTACCCATTCCACGGGTTTCAACTACCCAGGTTTAAGGTATTCTTCCTTCAGCTAAAACATGCATGTGGAACCCAGAGTATGATCAACCATGTGATCGGGAGACGTGTTCAAATATGTCTCAGTTTTCCTCCCCTGGTACTCGGGTGCAACATTCCAGACGCTTTACTAACACTCTCCCCACTTGGAGAGTCAGCGCCTTTAACCTCCTGTTTGGCCCAGTTTGCAATTTCTGCGGAAGATGAACAGGAATAGCGAGAACCAATGAGAGGCTAGCTGGAGGTGTCTGGACGGGCAAATTTAACTCTCATTTCCCACCAGGAAGAGGAATAACCAAAGGCTCAGCGTGCCGTGCCGGAACCAGATTAGGGCCTGAAGCCATCCTGCGGTGTTGCGGCCAGCTCAAAAGAAAGCGAGTTGAAGAAAGGAGCTCAGGGGCACTGTAATTCACAAACCTGCAGAGTTATAAATGACAGCTATCGTCCAAAAATAGACTGAAGTAAGGCTGCCAAGAGGACTTGAAAGCGGGGCAGAATTGCAGGAAACCGATTTCAGGAGGTAGACTGGAATTGCATTGAAAGCATAGGAAAAGAGGCAGAACGTCCACAATGATGCACTTGGCCAAAAAGGGCGTATGCGTTTTTTCCTGAATATATTCAGGAAAAAACGCATACGCCCTTTTTGGCCAACCAAGCAAGCTTGCAAAGGAAATCTGCACTACAATGAAGTCTCACTTCCCCCCGGTCAAAAGGGCCATCTGAAAAAAGTGTAAAATCCAGAAAGGCAGGACAGGCCATGGAGAACTGGGAGCCTTGTTATGCTGATGGGCGGGATGTAAATTGCCAACAGACACTCGGGAGAAGTGTATGGTGTTTCCTGAAACATCTAAAAAACAAAGCAACAGAGCCTAGGGCACTTCCACTTATGGTCCTATAGCTTAGGGAAATTAAAATCAAAAAGACACAGCCACCCCAAAGTTTGGAACGGCCTCTGTTTACAAGAACCTCGTTTACAGTACAAGTTCAACATCGCAGAAAGTGAAAAATGGATAAAGAAGTTGTGGTATTTACTTACAAAGCAATATCACTCAGCAATGAAATCTATGTCATCAGGCCCTTAGCAGCACAATGAGTGGATTCAGGTATGATGATTCTAACTGAAATAAGTCACACAGAAAAAGAAACATCATAAGATATCAGTAATACACGGAATGTAAACTTGGCTACACAGGAACTGAATTACAGAACAGAACAGGGTCTCAAATTTAGAAAACCAACTTATGCTTGCTTAAGGGGAAAGGTGAGTTGGGGTGCTGCATAAAACCAGAGATTGAAATGAGCACAGATAAAGTTCCTTAAGCCAAATATGGAATAGACAAGAGCTACTCCTTGCTCAACGAAATGGACTCAACACCGCATATTAAACGCCTAAGAATGTACCTGACTAGTAAGTATCTTAAAACCTATGGATTGCTATGTCTCCGAAAGAGAATCAAGCATGTGTACAGGGGCATAAACGCAGCAGTGATAGGATTGGAGAGGTTCGGTGAGCAAATGAAGACCCTTTGAAGTCATATTGCATGGTACCCATTCCACGGGTTTCAACTACCCAGGTTTAAGGTATTCTTCCTTCAGCTAAAACATGCATGTGGAACCCAGAGTATGATCAACCATGTGAATGGGAGACGTGTTCAAATATGTCTCAGTTTTCCTCCCCTGGTACTCGGGTGCAACATTCCAGACGCTTTACTAACACTCTCCCCGACTTGGAGAGTCAGTCCCTTTAACCTCCTGTTTGGCCCAGTTTGCAATTTCTGCGGAAGATGAACAGGAATAGCGAGAACCAATGAGAGACTAGCTGGAGGTGTCTGGACGGGCAAATTTAACTCTCATTTCCCACCAGGAAGAGGAATTAACCAAAGGCTCAGCAGCCGTGCCAGAACCAGATTAGGGCCTGAAGCCATCCTGCGGTGTTGCGGCCAGGTCACAAGAAAGCGAGTTGAAGAAAGGAGCTCAGGGGCACTGTAATTCACAAACCTGCAGAGTTATAAATGACAGCTATCGTCCAAAAATAGACTGAAGTAAGGCTGCCAAGAGGACTTGAAAGCGGGGCAGAATTGCAGGAAACCGATTTCAGGAGGTAGACTGGAATTGCATTGAAAGCATAGGAAAAGAGGCAGAACGTCCACAATGATGCACTTGGCCAAAAAGGGCGTATGCGTTTTTTCCTGAATATATTCAGGAAAAAACGCATACGCCCTTTTTGGCCAACCAAGCAAGCTTGCAAAGGAAATCTGCACTACAATGAAGTCTCACTTCCCCCGGTCAAAAGGGCCATCTGAAAAAAGTGTAAAATCCAGAAAGGCAGGACAGGCCATGGAGAACTGGGAGCCTTGTTATGCTGATGGGCGGGATGTAAATTGCCAACAGACACTCGGGAGAAGTGTATGGTGTTTCCTGAAACATCTAAAAAACAAAGCAACAGAGCCTAGGGCACTTCCACTTATGGTCCTATAGCTTAGGGAAATTAAAATCAAAAAGACACAGCCACCCCAAAGTTTGGGACGCCTCTGTTTACAAGAACCTCGTTTACAGTACAAGTTCAACATCGCAGAAAGTGAAAAATGGATAAAGAAGTTGTGGTATTTACTTACAAAGCAGTATCACTCAGCAATGAAATCTATGTCATCAGGCCCTTAGCAGCACAATGAGTGGATTCAGGTATGATGATTCTAACTGAAATAAGTCACACAGAAAAAGAAACATCATAAGATATCAGTAATACACAGAATGTAAACATGGCTACAAAGGAACTGAATTACAGAACAGAACAGGGTCTCAAATTTAGAAAACCAACTTATGCTTGCTTAAGGGGAAAGGTGAGTTGGGGTGCTGCATAAAACCAGAGATTGAAATGAGCACAGATAAAGTTCCTTAAGCCAAATATGGAATAGACAAGAGCTACTCCTTGCTCAACGAAATGGACTCAACACCGCATATTAAACGCCTAAGAATGTACCTGACTAGTAAGTATCTTAAAACCTATGGATTGCTATGTCTCCGAAAGAGAATCAAGCATGTGTACAGGGGCATAAACGCAGCAGTGATAGGATTGGAGAGGTTCGGTGAGCAAATGAAGACCCTTTGAAGTCATATTGCATGGTACCCATTCCACGGGTCTTCAACTACCCAGGTTTAAGGTATTCTTCCTTCAGCTAAAACATGCATGTGGAACCCAGAGTATGATCAACCATGTGAATCGGGAGACGTGTTCAAATATGTCTCAGTTTTCCTCCCCTGGTACTCGGGTGCAACATTCCAGACGCTTTACTAACACTCTCCCCACTTGGAGAGTCAGCGCCTTTAACCTCCTGTTTGGCCCAGTTTGCAATTTCTGCGGAAGATGAACAGGAATAGCGAGAACCAATGAGAGGCTAGCTGGAGGTGTCTGGACGGGCAAATTTAACTCTCATTTCCCACCAGGAAGAGGAATAACCAAAGGCTCAGCGTGCCGTGCCGAACCAGATTAGGGCCTGAAGCCATCCTGCGGTGTTGCGGCCAGGTCACAAGAAAGCGAGTTGAAGAAAGGAGCTCAGGGGCACTGTAATTCACAAACCTGCAGAGTTATAAATGACAGCTATCGTCCAAAAATAGACTGAAGTAAGGCTGCCAAGAGGACTTGAAAGCGGGGCAGAATTGCAGGAAACCGATTTCAGGAGGTAGACTGGAATTGCATTGAAAGCATAGGAAAAGAGGCAGAACGTCCACAATGATGCACTTGGCCAAAAAGGGCGTATGCGTTTTTTCCTGAATATATTCAGGAAAAAACGCATACGCCCTTTTTGGCCAACCAAGCAAGCTTGCAAAGGAAATCTGCACTACAATGAAGTCTCACTTCCCCCCGGTCAAAAGGGCCATCTGAAAAAAGTGTAAAATCCAGAAAGGCAGGACAGGCCATGGAGAACTGGGAGCCTTGTTATGCTGATGGGCGGGATGTAAATTGCCAACAGACACTTGGGAGAAGTGTATGGTGTTTCCTGAAACATCTAAAAAACAAAGCAACAGAGCCTAGGGCACTTCCACTTATGGTCCTATAGCTTAGGGAAATTAAAATCAAAAAGACACAGCCACCCCAAAGTTTGGGACGCCTCTGTTTACAAGAACCTCGTTTACAGTACAAGTTCAACATCACAGAATGTAAAAAATGGATAAAGAACTTGTGGTACTTACTTACAATGCAGTATCACTCAGCAATGAAATCTATGTCATCAGGCCCTTAGCAGCACAATGAGTGGATTCAGGTATGATGATTCTAACTGAAATAAGTCACACAGAAAAAGAAACATCATAAGATATCAGTAATACACGGAATGTAAACTTGGCTACACAGGAACTGAATTACAGAACAGAACAGGGTCTCAAATTTAGAAAACCAACTTATGCTTGCTTAAGGGGAAAGGTGAGTTGGGGTGCTGCATAAAACCAGAGATTGAAATGAGCACAGATAAAGTTCCTTAAGCCAAATATGGAATAGACAAGAGCTACTCCTTGCTCAACGAAATGGACTCAACACCGCATATTAAACGCCTAAGAATGTACCTGACTAGTAAGTATCTTAAAACCTATGGATTGCTATGTCTCCGAAAGAGAATCAAGCATGTGTACAGGGGCATAAACGCAGCAGTGATAGGATTGGAGAGGTTCGGTGAGCAAATGAAGACCCTTTGAAGTCATATTGCATGGTACCCATTCCACGGGTTTCAACTACCCAGGTTTAAGGTATTCTTCCTTCAGCTAAAACATGCATGTGGAACCTAGAGTATGATCAACCATGTGATCGGGAGACGTGTTCAAATATGTCTCAGTTTTCGTACCCTGGTACTCGGGTGCAACATTCCAGACGCTTTACTAACACTCTCCCCGACTTGGAGAGTCAGTCCCTTTAACCTCCTGTTTGGCCCAGTTTGCAATTTCTGCGGAAGATGAACAGGAATAGCGAGAACCAATGAGAGGACTAGCTGGAGGTGTCTGGACGGGCAAATTTAACTCTCATTTCCCACCAGGAAGAGGAATTAACCAAAGGCTCAGCGTGCCGTGCCGGAACCAGATTAGGGCCTGAAGCCATCCTGCGGTGTTGCGGCCAGCTCACAAGAAAGCGAGTTGAAGAAAGGAGCTCAGGGGCACTGTAATTCACAAACCTGCAGAGTTATAAATGACAGCTATCGTCCAAAAATAGACTGAAGTAAGGCTGCCAAGAGGACTTGAAAGCGGGGCAGAATTGCAGGAAACCGATTTCAGGAGGTAGACTGGAATTGCATTGAAAGCATAGGAAAAGAGGCAGAACGTCCACAATGATGCACTTGGCCAAAAAGGGCGTATGCGTTTTTTCCTGAATATATTCAGGAAAAAACGCATACGCCCTTTTTGGCCAACCAAGCAAGCTTGCAAAGGAAATCTGCACTACAATGAAGTCTCACTTCCCCCCGGTCAAAAGGGCCATCTGAAAAAAGTGTAAAAATCCAGAAGGGTATTACTGATATCTTATGATGTTTCTTTTTCTGTGTGACTTTTTCAGTTAGAATCATCATACCTGAATCCACTCATTGTGCTGCTAAGGGCCTGATGACATAGATTTCATTGCTGAGTGATATTGCTTTGTAAGTAAATACCACAACTTCTTTATCCATTTTTCACTTTCTGCGATGTTGAACTTGTACTGTAAACGAGGTTCTTGTAAACAGAGCTGTTCCAAACTTTGGGGTGGCTGTGTCTTTTTGATTTTAATTTCCCTAAGCTATAGGACCATAAGTGGAAGTGCCCTACGTCTGTTGCTTTGTTTTTTAGATGTTTCAGGAAACACCATACACTTCTCCCGAATGTCTGTTGGCAATTTACATCCCGCCCATCAGCATAACAAGGCTCCCAGTTCTCCATGGCCTGTCCTGCCTTTCTGGATTTTACACTTTTTTCAGATGGCCCTTTTGACCGGGGGGAAGTGAGACTTCATTGTAGTGCAGATTTCCTTTGCAAGCTTGCTTGGTTGGCCAAAAAGGGCGTATGCGTTTTTTCCTGAATATATTCAGGAAAAACGCATACGCCCTTTTTGGCCAAGTGCATCATTGTGGACGTTCTGCCTCTTTTCCTATGCTTTCAATGCAATTCCAGTCTACCTCCTGAAATCGGTTTCCTGCAATTCTGCCCGCTTTCAAGTCCTCTTGGCAGCCTTACTTCAGTCTATTTTTGGACGATAGCTGTCATTTATAACTCTGCAGGTTTGTGAATTACAGTGCCCCTGAGCTCCTTTCTTCAACTCGCTTTCTTGTGACCTGGCCGCAACACCGCAGGATGGCTTCAGGCCCTAATCTGGTTCCGGCACGGCACGCTGAGCCTTTGGTTAATTCCTCTTCCTGGTGGGAAATGAGAGTTAAATTTGCCCGTCCAGACACCTCCAGCTAGTCTCTCATTGGTTCTCGCTATTCCTGTTCATCTTCCGCAGAAATTGCAAACTGGGCCAAACAGAGGTTAAAGGGACTGACTCTCCAAGTCGGGAGAGTGTTAGTAAAGCGTCTGGAATGTTGCACCCGAGTACCAGGGTATGAAAACTGAGACATATTTGAACACGTCTCCCGATCACATGGTTGATCATACTCTAGGGACACATGCATGTTTTAGCTGAAGGAAGAATACCTTAAACCTGGGTAGTTGAAACCCGTGGAATGGGTACCATGCAATATGACTTCAAAGGGTCTTCATTTGCTCACCGAACCTCTCCAATCCTATCACTGCTGCGTTTATGCCCCTGTACACATGCTTGATTCTCTTTCGGAGACATAGCAATCCATAGGTTTTAAGATACTTACTAGTCAGGTACATTCTTAGGCGTTTAATATGCGGTGTTGAGTCCATTTCGTTGAGCAAGGAGTAGCTCTTGTCTATTCCATATTTGACTTAAGGAACTTTATCTGTGCTCATTTCAATCTCTGGTTTTATGCAGCACCCCAACTCACCTTTACCCTTAAGCAAGCATAAGTTGGTTTTCTAAATTTGAGACCCTGTTCTGTTCTGTAATTCAGTTCCTGTGTAGCCAAGTTTACATTCCGTGTATTACTGATATCTTATGATGTTTCTTTTTCTGTGTGACTTATTTCAGTTAGAATCATCATACCTGAATCCACTCATTGTGCTGCTAGGGCCTGATGACACTAGATTTCATTGCTGAGTGATATTGCTTGTAAGTAAAGTACCACAACTTCTTTATCCATTTTCACTTTCTGCGAATGTTGAACTTGTACTGTAAACGAGGTTCTTGTAAACAGAGCCGTTCCAACTTTGGGGTGGCTGTGTCTTTTTGATTTTAATTTCCTAAAGCTATAGGACCATAAGTGGAAGTGCCCTAGGCTCTGTTGCTTTTGTTTTTTAGATGTTTCAGGAAACACCATACACTTCTCCCGAGTGTTGTTGGCAATTTACATCCCGCCCATCAGCATAACAAGGCTCCCAGTTCTCCATGGCCTGTCCTGCCTTTCTGGATTTTACACTTTTTTCAGATGGCCCTTTTGACCGGGGGGAAGTGAGACTTCATTGTAGTGCAGATTTCCTTTGCAAGCTTGCTTGGTTGGCCAAAAAGGGCGTATGCGTTTTTTTCCTGAATATATTCAGGAAAAAACGCATACGCCCTTTTTGGCCAAGTGCATCATTGTGGACGTTCTGCCTCTTTTCCTATGCTTTCAATGCAATTCCAGTCTACCTCCTGAAATCGGTTTCCTGCAATTCTGCCACGCTTTCAAGTCCTCTTGGCAGCCTTACTTCAGTCTATTTTTGGACGATAGCTGTCATTTATAACTCTGCAGGTTTGTGAATTACAGTGCCCCTGAGCTCCTTTCTTCAACTCGCTTTCTTGTGAGCTGGCCGCAACACCGCAGGATGGCTTCAGGCCTAATCTGGTTTCCGGTACGGCACGCTGAGCCTTTTGTTATTTCCTCTTCCTGGTGGGAAATGAGAGTTAAATTTGCCCGTCCAGACACCTCCAGCTAGCCTCTCATTGGTTCTCGCTATTCCTGTTCATCTTCCGCAGAAATTGCAAACTGGGCCAAACAGGAGGTTAAAGCACTGACTCTCCAAGTGGGGAGAGTGTTAGTAAAGCGTCTGGAATGTTGCACCCGAGTACCAGGGGAGGAAAACTGAGACATATTTGAACACGTCTCCCGTTCACATGGTTGATCATACTCTGGGTTCCACATGCATGTTTTAGCTGAAGGAAGAATACCTTAAACCTGGAGAGTTGAAACCCGTGTAATGGGTACCATGCAATATGACTTCAAAGGGTCTTCATTTGCTCACCGAACCTCTCCAATCCTATCACTGCTGCGTTTATGCCCCTGTACACATGCTTGATTCTCTTTCGGAGACATAGCAATCCATAGGTTTTAAGATACTTACTAGTCAGGTACATTCTTAGGCGTTTAATATGCGGTGTTGAGTCCATTTCGTTGAGCAAGGAGTAGCTCTTGTCTATTCCATATTTGGCTTAAGGAACTTTATCTGTGCTCATTTCAATCTCTGGTTTTATGCAGCACCCCAACTCACCTTTACCCTTAAGCAAGCATAAGTTGGTTTTCTAAATTTGAGACCCTGTTCTGTTCTGTAATTCAGTTCCTGTGTAGCCAAGTTTACATTCCGTGTATTACTGATATCTTATGATGTTTCTTTTTCTGTGTGACTTATTTCAGTTAGAATCATCATACCTGAATCCACTCATTGTGCTGCTAAGGGCCTGATGACATAGATTTCATTGCTGAGTGATATTGCTTTGTAAGTAAATACCACAACTTCTTTATCCATTTTTCACTTTCTGCGATGTTGAACTTGTACTGTAAACGAGGTTCTTGTAAACAGAGCCGTTCCAAACTTTGGGGTGGCTGTGTCTTTTTGATTTTAATTTCCCTAAGCTATAGGACCATAAGTGGAAGTGCCCTAGGCTCTGTTGCTTTGTTTTTTAGATGTTTCAGGAAACACCATACACTTCTCCCAAGTGTCTGTTGGCAATTTACATCCCGCCCATCAGCATAACAAGGCTCCCAGTTCTCCATGGCCTGTCCTGCCTTTCTGGATTTTACACTTTTTTCAGATGGCCCTTTTGACCGGGGGAAGTGAGACTTCATTGTAGTGCAGATTTCCTTTGCAAGCTTGCTTGGTTGGCCAAAAAGGGCGTATGCGTTTTTTCCTGAATATATTCAGGAAAAAACGCATATGCCCTTTTTGGCCAAGTGCATCATTGTGGACGTTCTGCCTCTTTTCCTATGGCTTTCAATGCAATTCCAGTCTACCTCCTGAAATCGGTTTCCTGCAATTCTGCCCCGCTTTCAAGTCCTCTTGGCAGCCTTACTTCAGTCTATTTTGGACGATAGCTGTCATTTATAAACTCTGCAGGTTTGTGAATTACAGTGCCCCTGAGCTCCTTTCTTCAACTCGCTTTCTTTTGAGCTGGCCGCAACACCGCAGGATGGCTTCAGGCCCTAATCTGGTTCCGGCACGGCACGCTGAGCCTTTGGTTATTTCCTCTTCCTGGTGGGAAATGAGAGTTAAATTTGCCCGTCCAGACACCTCCAGCTAGCTCTCATTGGTTCTCGCTATTCCTGTTCATCTTCCGCAGAAATTGCAAACTGGGCCAAACAGGAGGTTAAAGGGACTGACTCTCCAAGTGGGGAGAGTGTTAGTAAAGCGTCTGGAATGTTGCACCCGAGTACCAGGGGAGGAAAACTGAGACATATTTGAACACGTCTCCCGTTCACATGGTTGATCATACTTGGGTTCCACATGCATGTTTAGCTGAAGGAAGAATACCTTAAACCTGGAGAGTTGAGACCCGTGTAATGGGTACCATGCAATATGACTTCAAAGGGTCTTCATTTGCTCACCGAACCTCTCCAATCCTATCACTGCTGCGTTTATGCCCCTGTACACATGCTTGATTCTCTTTCGGAGACATAGCAATCCATAGGTTTTAAGATACTTACTAGTCAGGTACATTCTTAGGCGTTTAATATGCGGTGTTGAGTCCATTTCGTTGAGCAAGGAGTAGCTCTTGTCTATTCCATATTTGGATTAAGGAACTTTATCTGTGCTCATTTCAATCTCTGGTTTTATGCAGCACCCCAACTCACCTTTACCCTTAAGCAAGCATAAGTTGGTTTCTAAATTTGAGACCCTGTTCTGTTCTGTAATTCAGTTCCTGTGTAGCCAAGTTTACATTCCGTGTATTACTGATATCTTATGATGTTTCTTTTTCTGTGTGACTTATTTCAGTTAGAATCATCATACCTGAATCCACTCATTGTGCTGCTAAGGGCCTGATGACATAGATTTCATTGCTGAGTGATATTGCTTTGTAAGTGAAATACCACAACTTCTTTATCCATTTTTCACTTTCTGCGATGTTGAACTTGTACTGTAAACGAGGTTCTTGTAAACAGAGGCGTTCCAAACTTTGGGGTGGCTGTGTCTTTTTGATTTTAATTTCCCTAAGCTATAGGACCATAAGTGGAAGTGCCCTAGGCTCTGTTTGCTTTGTTTTTTAGATGTTTCAGGAAACACCATACACTTCTCCCGAGTGTCTGTTGGCAATTTACATCCCGCCCATCAGCATAACAAGGCTCCCAGTTCTCCATGGCCTGTCCTGCCTTTCTGGATTTTACACTTTTTTCAGATGGCCCTTTTGACCGGGGGGAAGTGGAGACTTCATTGTAGTGCAGATTTCCTTTGCAAGCTTGCTTGGTTGGCCAAAAAGGGCGTATGCGTTTTTTTCCTGAATATATTCAGGAAAAAACGCATACGCCCTTTTTGGCCAAGTGCATCATTGGTGGACGTTCTGCCTCTTTTCCTATGCTTTCAATGCAATTCCAGTCTACCTCCTGAATCGGTTTCCTGCAATTCTGCCCCGCTTTCAAGTCCTCTTGGCAGCCTTACTTCAGTCTATTTTTGGACGATAGCTGTCATTTATAACTCTGCAGGTTTGTGAATTACAGTGCCCCTGAGCTCCTTTCTTCAACTCGCTTTCTTGTGACCTGGCCCCAACACCGCAGGATGGCTTCAGGCCCTAATCTTGACCGGCACGGCACGCTGAGCCTTTGGTTATTTCCTCTTCCTGGTGGGAAATGAGAGTTAAATTTTGCCCGTCCAGACACCTCCAGATAGTCCTCTCATTTGTTTCTCGCTATTCCTGTTCATCTTCCGCAGAAATTGCAAACTGGGCAAACAGGAGGTTAAAGGAGCTGACTCTCCAAGTGGGGAGAGTGTTAGTAAAGCGTCTGGAATGTTGCACCCGAGTACCAGGGGAGGAAAACTGAGACATATTTGAACACGTCTCCCGATCACATGGTTGATCATACTCTGGGTTCCACATGCATGTTTTAGCTGAAGGAAGAATACCTTAAACCTGGGTAGTTGAAACCCGTGGAATGGGTACCATGCAATATGACTTCAAAGGGTCTTCATTTGCTCACCGAACCTCTCCAATCCTATCACTGCTGCGTTTATGCCCCTGTACACATGCTTGATTCTCTTTCGGGGACATAGCAATCCATAGGTTTTAAGATACTTACTAGTCAGGTACATTCTTAGGCGTTTAATATGCGGTGTTGAGTCCATTTCGTTGAGCAAGGAGTAGCTCTTGTCTATTCCATATTTGGCTTAAGGAACTTTATCTGTGCTCATTTCAATCTCTGGTTTTATGCAGCACCCCAACTCACCTTTCCCCTTAAGCAAGCATAAGTTGGTTTCTAAATTTGAGACCCTGTTCTGTTCTGTAATTCAGTTCCTGTGTAGCCAAGTTTACATTCCGTGTATTACTGATATCTTATGATGTTTCTTTTTCTGTGTGACTTATTTCAGTTAGAATCATCATACCTGAATCCACTCATTGTGCTGCTAAGGGCCTGATGACATAGATTTCATTGCTGAGTGATATTGCTTTGTAAGTAAATACCACAACTTCTTTATCCATTTTTCACTTTCTGTGATGTTGAACTTGTACTGTAAACGAGGTTCTTGTAACAGAGCCGTTCCAAATTTTGGGGTGGCTGTGTCTTTTTATTTTAATTTCCCTAAGCTATAGGACCATAAGTGGAAGTGCCCTAGGTTCTGTTGCTTTGTTTTTTAGATGTTTCAGGAAACACCATACACTTGCCCTAGTGTTGTTGGCAATTTACATCCCGCCCATCAGCATAACAAGGCTCCCAGTTCTCCATGGCCTGTCCTGCCTTTCTGGATTTTACACTTTTTTCAGATGGCCCTTTTGACCGGGGGGAAGTGAGACTTCATTGTAGTGCAGATTTCCTTTGCAAGCTTGCTTGGTTGGCCAAAAAGGGCGTATGCGTTTTTTCCTGAATATATTCAGGAAAAAACGCATACGCCCTTTTTGGCCAAGTGCATCATTGTGGACGTTCTGCCTCTTTTCCTATGCTTTCAATGCAATTCCAGTCTACCTCCCTGAAATCGGTTTCCTGCAATTCTGCCCCGCTTTCAAGTCCTCTTGGCAGCCTTACTTCAGTCTATTTTTGGACGATAGCTGTCATTTATAACTCTGCAGGTTTGTGAATTACAGTGCCCCTGAGCTCCTTTTTTCAACTCGCTTTCTTGTGACCTGGCCGCAACACCGCAGGATGGCTTCAGGCCCTAATCTGGTCCGGCACGGCACGCTGAGCCTTTGGTTATTTCATCTTCCTGGTGGGAAATGAGAGTTAAATTTGCCCGTCCAGACACCTCCAGCTAGTCTCTCATTGGTTCTCGCTATTCCTGTTCATCTTCCGCAGAAATTGCAAACTGGGCCAAACAGGAGGTTAAAGGGACTGACTCTCCAAGTGGGGAGAGTGTTAGTAAAGCGTCTGGAATGTTGCACCCGAGTACCAGGGGAGGAAAACTGAGACATATTTGAACACGTCTCCCGTTCACATGGTTGATCATACTCTGGGTTCCACATGCATGTTTTAGCTGAAGGAAGAATACCTTAAACCTGGAGAGTTGAGACCCGTGTAATGGGTACCATGCAATATGACTTCAAGGGTCTTCATTTGCTCACCGAACCTCTCCAATCCTATCACTGCTGCGTTTATGCCCCTGTACACATGCTTGATTCTCTTTCGGAGACATAGCAATCCATAGGTTTTACGATACTTACTAGTCAGGTACATTCTTAGGCGTTTAATATGCGGTGTTGAGTCCATTTCGTTGAGCAAGGAGTAGCTCTGTCTATTCCATATTTGACTTAAGGAACTTTATCTGTGCTCATTTCAATCTCTGGTTTTATGCAGCACCCCAACTCACCTTTACCCTTAAGCAAGCATAAGTTGGTTTTCTAAATTTGAGACCCTGTTCTGTTCTGTAATTCAGTTCCTGTGTAGCCAAGTTTACATTCCGTGTATTACTGATATCTTATGATGTTTCTTTTTCTGTGTGACTTATTTCAGTTAGAATCATCATACCTGAATCCACTCATTGTGCTGCTAAGGGCCTGATGACATAGATTTCATTGCTGAGTGATATTGCTTTGTAAGTAAATACCACAACTTCTTTATCCATTTTTCACTTTCTGCGATGTTGAACTTGTACTGTAAACGAGGTTCTTGTAAACAGAGGCGTTCCAAACTTTGGGGTGGCTGTGTCTTTTTGATTTTAATTTCCCTAAGCTATAGGACCATAAGTGGAAGTGCCCTAGGCTCTGTTGCTTTGTTTTTTAGATGTTTCAGGAAACACCATACACTTCTCCCGAGTGGTTGTTGGCAATTTACATCCCGCCCATCAGCATAACAAGGCTCCCAGTTCTCCATGGCCTGTCCTGCCTTTCTGGATTTTACACTTTTTTCAGATGGCCCTTTTGACCGGGGGGAAGTGAGACTTCATTGTAGTGCAGATTTCCTTTGCAAGCTTGCTTGGTTTGGCCAAAAAGGGCGTATGCGTTTTTTATTACTGTTCATCTTCTGCAGAAATTGCAAACTGGGCCAAACAGGAGGTTAAAGGCGCTGACTCTCTTCAGTGGGGAGAGTGTTTAGTAAGCGGGTCTGGAATGTTGTCACCCGAGTACCAGGGGAAGGAAAACTGAGACCTATTTGAACACGTCTCCCGTTCACATGGTTGATCATACTTTGGTTCCACATGCATGTTTTAGCTGAAGGAAGAATACCTTAAACCTGGAGAGTTGAGACCCGTGTAATGGGTACCATGCAATATGACTTCAAAGGGTCTTCATTTGCTCACCGAACCTCTCCAATCCTATCACTGCTGCGTTTATGCCCCTGTACACATGCTTGATTCTCTTTTGGAGACATAGCAATCCATAGGTTTTAAGATACTTACTAGTCAGGTACATTCTTAGGCGTTTAATATGCGGTGTTGAGTCCATTTCGTTGAGCAAGGAGTAGCTCTTGTCTATTCCATATTTGCTTAAGGAACTTTATCTGTGCTCATTTCAATCTCTGGTTTTATGCAGCACCCCAACTCACCTTTACCCTTAAGCAAGCATAAGTTGGTTTTCTAAATTTGAGACCCTGTTCTGTTCTGTAATTCAGTTCCTGTGTAGCCAAGTTTACATTCCGTGTATTACTGATATCTTATGATGTTTCTTTTTCTGTGTGACTTATTTCAGTTAGAATCATCATACCTGAATCCACTCATTGTGCTGCTAAGGGCCTGATGACATAGATTTCATTGCTGAGTGATATTGCTTTGTAAGTAAATACCACAACTTCTTTATCCATTTTTCACTTTCTGCGATGTTGAACTTGTACTGTAAACGAGGTTCTTGTAAACAGAGCCGTTCCAAACTTTGGGGTGGCTGTGTCTTTTGATTTTAATTTCCCTAAGCTATAGGACCATAAGTGGAAGTGCCCTAGGCTCTGTTGCTTTGTTTTTTAGATGTTTCAGGAAACACCATACACTTCTCCCGAGTGTCTGTTGGCAATTTACATCCCGCCCATCAGCATAACAAGGCTCCCAGTTCTCCATGGCCTGTCCTGCCTTTCTGGATTTTACACTTTTTTCAGATGGCCCTTTTGACCGGGGGGAAGTGAGACTTCATTGTAGTGCAGATTTCCTTTGCAAGCTTGCTTGGTTGGCCAAAAAGGGCGTATGCGTTTTTTCCTGAATATATTCAGGAAAAAACGCATACGCCCTTTTTGGCCAAGTGCATCATTGTGGACGTTCTGCCTCTTTTCCTATGCTTTCAATGCAATTCCAGTCTACCTCCTGAAATCGGTTTCCTGCAATTCTGCCCCGCTTTCAAGTCCTCTTGGCAGCCTTACTTCAGTCTATTTTTGGACGATAGCTGTCATTTATAACTCTGCAGGTTTGTGAATTACAGTGCCCCTGAGCTCCTTTCTTCAACTCGCTTTCTTGTGACCTGGCCGCAACACCGCAGGATGGCTTCAGGCCCTAATCTGGTTCCGGCACGGCACGCTGAGCCTTTGGTTATTTCCTCTTCCTGGTGGGAAATGAGAGTTAAATTTGCCCGTCCAGACACCTCCAGCTAGTCTCTCATTGGTTCTCGCTATTCCTGTTCATCTTCCGCAGAAATTGCAAACTGGGCCAAACAGGAGGTTAAAGGCGCTGACTCTCCAAGTGGGGAGAGTGTTAGTAAAGCGTCTGGAATGTTGCACCCGAGTACCAGGGGAGGAAACTGAGACATATTTGAACACGTCTCCCGTTCACATGGTTGATCATACTTGGTTCCACATGCATGTTTTAGCTGAAGGAAGAATACCTTAAACCTGGAGAGTTGAGACCCGTGGAATGGGTACCATGCAATATGACTTCAAAGGGTCTTCATTTGCTCACCGAACCTCTCCAATCCTATCACTGCTGCGTTTATGCCCCTGTACACATGCTTGATTCTCTTTCGGAGACATAGCAATCCATAGGTTTTAAGATACTTACTAGTCAGGTACATTCTTAGGCGTTTAATATGCGGTGTTGAGTCCATTTCGTTGAGCAAGGAGTAGCTCTTGTCTATTCCATATTTGACTTAAGGAACTTTATCTGTGCTCATTTCAATCTCTGGTTTTATGCAGCAGCCCCCAACTCACCTTTACCCTTAAGCAAGCATAAGTTGGTTTTCTAAATTTGAGACCCTGTTCTGTTCTGTAATTCAGTTCCTGTGTAGCCAAGTTTACATTCCGTGTATTACTGATATCTTATGATGTTTCTTTTTCTGTGTGACTTATTTCAGTTAGAATCATCATACCTGAATCCACTCATTGTGCTGCTAAGGCCTTGTTACACAGATTTCATTGCTGAGTGATATGGCTTTGTAAGTAAATACCACAACTTCTTTATCCATTTTCACTTTCTGCGATGTTGAAATTGTACTGTAAACGAGGTTCTTGTAAACAGAGCCGTTCCAAACTTGGGGTGGCTGTGTCTTTTTGATTTTAATTTCCCTAAGCTATAGGACCATAAGTGGAAGTGCCCTAGGTTCTTTTGCTTTGTTTTTTAGATGTTTCAGGAAACACCATACACTTCTCCCGAGTGGTTGTTGGCAATTTACATCCCGCCCATCAGCATAACAAGGCTCCCAGTTCTCCATGGCCTGTCCTGCCTTTCTGGATTTTACACTTTTTTCAGATGGCCCTTTTGACCGGGGGGAAGTGAGACTTCATTGTAGTGCAGATTTCCTTTGCAAGCTTGCTTGGTTGGCCAAAAAGGGCGTATGCGTTTTTTCCTGAATATATTCAGGAAAAAACGCATACGCCATTTTTGGCCAAGTGCATCATTGTGGACGTTCTGCCTCTTTTCCTATGCTTTCAATGCAATTCCAGTCTACCTCCTGAAATCGGTTTCCTGCAATTCTGCCCCTTTCAAGTCCTCTTGGCAGCCTTACTTCAGTCTATTTTTGGACGATAGCTGTCATTTATAACTCTGCAGGTTTGTGAATTACAGTGCCCCTGAGCTCCTTTCTTCAACTCGCTTTCTTGTGACCTGGCCGCAACACCGCAGGATGGCTTCAGGCCCTAATCTGGTTCCGGCACGGCACGCTGAGCCTTTGGTTATTTCCTCTTCCTGGTGGGAAATGAGAGTTAAATTTGCCCGTCCAGACACCTCCAGCTAGCCTCTCATTGGTTCTCGCTATTCCTGTTCATCTTCCGCAGAATTGCAAACTGGGCCAAACAGGAGGTTAAAGGCGCTGACTCTCCAAGTGGGGAGAGTGTTAGTAAAGCGTCTGGAATGTTGCACCCGAGTACCAGGGGAGGAAAACTGAGACATATTTGAACACGTCTCCCGTTCACATGGTTGATCATACTCTGGTTCCACATGCATGTTTTAGCTGAAGGAAGAATACCTTAAACCTGGAGAGTTGAACCCGTGGAATGGGTACCATGCAATATGACTTCAAAGGGTCTTCATTTGCTCACCGAACCTCTCCAATCCTATCACTGCTGCGTTTATGCCCCTGTACACATGCTTGATTCTCTTTCGGAGACATAGCAATCCATAGGTTTTAAGATACTTACTAGTCAGGTACATTCTTAGGCGTTTAATATGCGGTGTTGAGTCCATTTCGTTGAGCAAGGAGTAGCTCTTGTCTATTCCATATTTTGCTTAAGGAACTTTATCTGTGCTCATTTCAATCTCTGGTTTTATGCAGCACCCCCACTCACCTTTCCCCTTAAGCAAGCATAAGTTGGTTTTCTAAATTTGAGACCCTGTTCTGTTCTGTAATTCAGTTCCTGTGTAGCCAAGTTTACATTCCGTGTATTACTGATATCTTATGATGTTTCTTTTTCTGTGTGACTTATTTCAGTTAGAATCATCATACCTGAATCCACTCATTGTGCTGCTAAGGGCCTGATGACATAGATTTCATTGCTGAGTGATATTGCTTTGTAAGTAATACCACAACTTCTTTATCCATTTTTTCACTTTCTGCGATGTTGAACTTGTACTGTAAACGAGGTTCTTGTAAACAGAGGCGTCCCAAACTTTGGGGTGGCTGTGTCTTTTTGATTTTAATTTCCCTAAGCTATAGGACCATAAGTGGAAGTGCCCTAGGCTCTGTTGCTTTGTTTTTTAGATGTTTCAGGAAACACCATACACTTCTCCCGTTTGTCTTTTGCAATTTTACATCCCGCCCATCAGCATAACAAGGCTCCCAGTTCTCCATGGCCTGTCCTGCCTTTCTGGATTTTACACTTTTTTCAGATGGCCCTTTTGACCGGGGGGAAGTGAGACTTCATTGTAGTGCAGATTTCCCTTTTT
>NW_022983208.1:0-99048 GCF_011762595.2 Tursiops truncatus
GGGGAAAGGTGAGTTGGGGTGCTGCATAAAACCAGAGATTGAAATGAGCACAGATAAAGTTCCTTAAGCCAAATATGGAATAGACAAGAGCTACTCCTTGCTCAACGAAATGGACTCAACACCGCATATTAAACGCCTAAGAATGTACCTGACTAGTAAGTATCTTAAAACCTATGGATTGCTATGTCTCCGAAAGAGAATCAAGCATGTGTACAGGGGCATAAACGCAGCAGTGATAGGATTGGAGAGGTTCGGTGAGCAAATGAAGACCCTTTGAAGTCATATTGCATGGTACCCATTCCACGGGTCTCAACTCTCCAGGTTTAAGGTATTCTTCCTTCAGCTAAAACATGCATGTGGAACCCAGAGTATGATCAACCATGTGATCGGGAGACGTGTTCAAATATGTCTCAGTTTTCCTCCCCTGGTACTCGGGTGCAACATTCCAGACGCTTTACTAACACTCTCCCCACTTGGAGAGTCAGCGCCTTTAACCTCCTGTTTGGCCCAGTTTGCAATTTCTGCGGAAGATGAACAGGAATAGCGAGAACCAATGAGAGACTAGCTGGAGGTGTCTGGACGGGCAAATTTAACTCTCATTTCCCACCAGGAAGAGGAATAACCAAAGGCTCAGCGTGCCGTGCCGGAACCAGATTAGGGCCTGAAGCCATCCTGCGGTGTTGCGGCCAGCTCACAAGAAAGCGAGTTGAAGAAAGGAGCTCAGGGGCACTGTAATTCACAAACCTGCAGAGTTATAAATGACAGCTATCGTCCAAAAATATACTGAAGTAAGGCTGCCAAGAGGACTTGAAAGCGGGGCAGAATTGCAGGAAACCGATTTCAGGAGGTAGACTGGAATTGCATTGAAAGCATAGGAAAAGAGGCAGAACGTCCACAATGATGCACTTGGCCAAAAAGGGCGTATGCGTTTTTTCCTGAATATATTCAGGAAAAAACGCATACGCCCTTTTTGGCCAACCAAGCAAGCTTGCAAAGGAAATCTGCACTACAATGAAGTCTCACTTCCCCCCGGTCAAAAGGGCCATCTGAAAAAAGTGTAAAATCCAGAAAGGCAGGACAGGCCATGGAGAACTGGGAGCCTTGTTATGCTGATGGGCGGGATGTAAATTGCCAACAGACACTCGGGAGAAGTGTATGGTGTTTCCTGAAACATCTAAAAAACAAAGCAACAGAGCCTAGGGCACTTCCACTTATGGTCCTATAGCTTAGGGAAATTAAAATCAAAAAGACACAGCCACCCCAAAATTTGGGACGCCTCTGTTTACAGAATCTCTTCTACGGCACAAGTTAAATATCCCAGAGAGCAAATAATGGATAAAGAAGTTGCGGTACTTATGTACAACAGAATACCACTCAGCAATGAAATCTATGTCACCAGGCCCGTACCAGCATAATGAGTGGATTGAGGCACGATGATTCTAAGTGAAATAAGTCACACAGAAAAAGAAACATCATAAGGTATCACTAATACACGGAATGTGAACTTGGCTACACATGAACTGAATTACAAAACAGAACAGGGTCTCAAGTTTAGAAAACCAACTTATGCCTGCTTAAGGGGGAAGGTGAGTTGGGGTGCTGCATAAAAGCAGAGTTTGAAATTAGCACAGATACCGTTCCATAAGCCAAATATGTAATAGACAAGAGCTACCCCTTGCTCAACGAAATGGATTCAACAATGAGGTATCACCTCACACCTGGTAGAATAGGCATCATTGAAAATCTACAAACAAAAAATGCTGGAAAGGGTGTGGAGAAAAGGAACCCTCTTCCACTATTGTTGGGAATATAAATTGATACAGTCATTATGGAGAACAATATGGAATTTCTTAAGAAACTAACAATAGAATTACCATATGATACAGCAATCCCAGTACTGGACATATACCCAGACAAAACCATAAATCCAAAAGAGTCATTCACCGCAATGTTCATTGCATCACTATTTACAATATCGAGGTAATGGAAGCAACCTAAATGCCCACAGACAGACGAATGCATAAAGCTGTGGTACATATATAAAATGGAATATTACTAAGCCATGAAAAGGAATGAAATTGGGTCATTTGTAGAGACGTCGATGGATCTAGAGACTGTCATACAGAGTGAAGTAAGTCAGAAAGAGAAAAACAAATCTTGTATATTCATGCATATATGTGGAACCTAGAAAAACTGTACAGATTAACCATTTTGCAAGGCATAAACAGAGCAACAGATGTAGACAACAAACGTATGGACAACAAGGGGGGAAAGCTGTTGGGGGGTGGTGGGGGGAGGAGTTGAGAGACTGGGATTGGCATGTATACATTTATATGTATAAAATAGATAACCAATAAGAACCTGCTGTATAAAAATATAAAATAAAATTCAAAATTAAAAAGAAATAAAATTTAAAAAATAAAACAGAAAAAACAATTATTCCCTGCACATACATGTATTTATATGAATAAATTATTTCCATGCTTATATCTGTAAATACAAAAAAGAGGAATAAAATCTACCTTGAACCAAAAACGAAAAAGAGAAAAAAAACACAGAACCCACCAGTTACACAGAGGAAAACCGTATCAGGGCACTTGCTCCAGTTGTAAACAATTCTGAAGTTGGTCAGTGGTGGGGAATCGTCTCCCATTCAGCCAGCAGCCCCCACGCAACAAGCGTCCTCATTGCAAAGCTGGGGCACCGTGCCGAGGCATCTGTGAGTAAACGTGAGCTGAGCCCCAGGCCAGTTGCTGCTGAACTATTCCCACCCGTCCCAGGTAAAACACCTGAATATATACAAGGACTTGAAAGCCTAGAGGAAGGGCCATAGAGCCACACGAGTGACAGCATGCCGGCCGACTTGGTGCCTGCAGGCCAGCCAGGATGGTCCTGGCCCTGGGTGCTCTTCTGGAAGATTTCCATTTCCCTGCCTGAGATACCCGTCCTGTCCCTGCCCCCACTGCTTTTTTCCTTCCTCACCTCTGCCCAGGGAGAAATTCCAGCAGCAGGTATGGGTGACACATCCTCTTCTTTAGCAGGTGGCAGCCTGGCAACTGCTGCAGAAAGTCCAGCAGAGCCCCACTCACACTGGGCCACCCACAAAGCTGTGGCCTCTCACTCCCTCCCACCAGCCCAGCCCCGAGACTGCTGACAGGGCAGAGAAAATGGCGTCAGGCACGGCTGCAGGGGCTCTTGCTGCCTGGAGTGGTATTTATATTGATCTCAACCCAGGCACACCTGGGGAGGGCTGGCCGGCACGGTAAGGCTGCCCAGGTCAGCCAATCATCACCCCTCAGGGGCTCACAGTTGCAGAAAATGGAACTTGCTGAACCGGCCAGGTCCAAGGAACAGGTGTGGGCTCCTGAGAGTCAGGATAGACAAGGGGCTGCAGCTTTGGCTTGTTTTCTAATCATTTTATCTGGCCCATGAGTGGGAGACAACTTCAAGAAAACCCTCTCCTAATGAGAGGAACCCAGGAGTCAGGGAGAGGAGGGGTGGGTGGTGGTTGGAGACAGAGGCCTGGTGCCCCGGGTGCAGTGGAAGTCTCTGGAAGACCAGGTGGAGGGAGGCCTCACGGAGTGATGCCCAGGGTCACAGACCTGTCGCAGCTGCTGTTTGTTAGTTCAAGTCCTGCTCTGAGGTGCTCTGTGTCAGCTCTGAGCGACAGGTGAGCTGGGGGTGCTCTGCAATGAGGGCTATGTGCACGGTTCCTGTGTGCCCAGCCCTGCCACGGTACCTGCAAGGGTAGCTCTGTATCCTGGGAGGGGCCTGACCACGAGAGCCCCGTGGGCTGGGGTGGGGGTGGGGTACCTGCCCAGGTGAGCTCCATATTCTGGGATTGGTCTGACCACGAGAGCCCCATGGGCTGCTGGGGACCTGGTAAAGGATGTCAGGACAGTCAGTGAAGCCACCGAGGATATACCTCCAGTTGCTCCTAATTCCTACACCCTGCTGGTCATTCTACCAACCACCAGGACATGGTATTCTGTATTAGTCTTCAATGATGCCTTCTTTTGTATTCCATTAGTCCCAGAGTCACAAGAAATTTTGGCTTGTGAGTGGCAGGACTCAACATACAACTAAAACAATACTTCCGGGCCGTCTGGCCCCAAGGGTGCAAAAATTCCCACACCATCTTTGGGGAAAGCTTAGCTAAAGACCTAAAAGTTCTACCTCTGGAAAAGGAAACCCTCCTTCAATATGCAGACGACATTCTGATCACCAGCCCTACTAAGGAGGCCTCTGAACTACCAAGCCAATAAAGGATAGAAGTTGTCCAAGAAAAAGCTCAAATATCACAGACTGCGGTGACCTGCCTGGGCTTCATTCTCACAGAAGGTCAGAGAAGCCCATCCCAGGAAAGGGAAGAAACCATTTTCAGCCTTACCCCTTTCTAAAACTAGAAGACAGCTTAGGGGTTCCTGGGGAGGCCAGGGTTTGCTGCTTCTGGATCCCTAGCTACAGTCTACTAGCTGGGCCTCTATATGAAACACTGAAAGGAAAAGATGATGATCCTTTTGAATAGAATCCAGAAGTGGCCTTTCAAGAATGGAAAGAGCAGTCAATTCAGACCCTTGCCCTGGAACTCCCTAATTTAGCTAAACCCTTTGACCTTTACATTCCCGGTGAAAGGTGAATCGCCATTGGAGAATTAGTGCAAAAACTGGGACCACTTGAAATGGAACAATGCAAGAATGCCATCCAGGTAGGATAAACTACGGTCACCAAGGGGCTTGGCCCACTGCCACATCTGGCCAAGATACTGGCGGTATCTAAAAACCTGGAAATCAGCAGCCCAAAAGGCCACCTCCCTCCTAAGGGAAAAGGACCCCACGTGGTGATCCTAACCACCAACCATGCCCTGAAGTTGCAGGGTTCGCTCCGTGGGCACACCGACCTCGAGTGAGGAGGCCCTCCAACTCCAACATCCAGAGAGATAACCGGGGGCAACAGGGCACCATGACGACTCGTGTGAACATCACTTGACCTGGAGTTTCTCTCATAAAACAACAAGAGTGTGTCCCAAAAGAGTAGACTACTGCTTGCAGGACTTACTGCACCCAGAGGGGAGCTAATAATCTTGGCGGGGGAACAGTATACCACACTGTCACCATAGAAAAGCCTACAGACACCGTGATGATGGTGGCCAATAAGACCGGCTGGACTCCTGTTTACTTCAAAAGGCTGTTGACTCAGTAGCCATCATGGTCCTTGATCACCACTGACCCTGGACTGTCTGGGAGTTGAGCGGGCAGGGCTCTGACACCTGGTGCTGTTTGTACGTTAATTCAGGGGCCTAACTGAAGAAAGCGCAGACTACTGGTCAGAGCATCTAGGCTGGCAGAGACGGTCAGCCTAAGGTGGCCGAACAAATGTGGGGCGGGGTGAAACCGGCCCCCACAGCGTCTCTGCACATCTCTTTCCTGGACCCTTAAAGGTCATTAGAATCTATAACACTTCCAATGCTGGTGCTCAGGTGGACGAGCAGGGAGGCAGGGGTCCTGGGGACAATCAATGTCACCGGGAGGCTGCTGGGGAGAAGCTCTGACCCTCGCCCCAGGGTATGAGGGCTCCCAACTCAGCACTCAGCAGTTACAGAAGAAGGGTCTGCACCCTCAGCACTCCAAGAATGAGGAACGGGACAAAAGGCAGAGGAGGGGTTTGTCCCCAGCAAAGCCCATTAAAAATCCCTGGGAGATAAAAATAGAATCTGGGCAATAAAGTCAAGTCTAACCTTTTTTATCCTTTGTGCTTTGTCTAATTTCACGTGCTCCTAGGGTCCCGCATGCAGAGGTTCCACACCCGGCACTTCAGACCAGATTTCCTAGTGCAGAATGGCTGGGTCGACACCTCAGCTCCTGGGGCCCAGTGCAGACTCCACGATATAGAGCCTGAGCTACAGCCAACCCGGCCCTCGAGAGCTCCGCCGCCTCCCTCCCTCCCACTGACTCTGACAGGATCTCTACACAGCAGCCCAGCCCACAGCCCACGGGGTAGTGCATGCTCTCACCTCTCCATTCTCTGATCAAAATATAAAGTTTCCTTTGCTTGTGAACCAAACTCAGTCTCGATCTGTTGGCCCCAATGACACTGGGCAGGGGGACACTTGTTGGGGTCCACTCTGGAGGATCAGTAACAGAAATTGAGACTATTGTAACCTCAATGAACAGATGTGTGAGCCAAACTGTAGTTAACATAGAACAGTGTATAAGGCTCGGGTAAAATAAGATGTTTTTAACACTTCCATTTGATATTTCCATCACTTTTTATAAGCAAGTTCAGTGAAAAGGTTTGTCTTATTTGTCAGGTCAATATTAGAGAAACGAAGTGATTTCTTTCCAAGGATGTACAGCTAATAATCTTGGTTAAACCTTCAATCTTGTTTTAAATGCTTTTCCATTGAAAATGATACCTCTCTTTCAGCTCCCCCATTTCTGAGAAGTATAAAATCTTATAATTTATTATTACCAAAGGGGAAAGGTGGGAGGAGGGATAAATTAACAGTTTGGAATTAACACATACACACTGCTATGTATAAAATAGATCATCAACAAGGAACTACTGTATAGCACAGGGAACTACACTCAACATTTTGCAATAACCTATAAGGGGAAATAATCTGAAAAAGAATAGATATTTTTATTGACATCATCTATCAATGACAGTTAAAGTGTAGCCTAAGGGAAGCTGGTGGTGAGTGCTTCTGACCCTGAAGACTTCAATCATCTAAAGTTTGGACTCTGCCTACTTCCCAAGGCCCTTAATGAACATATGTGTAGCCGTAGCTTAAAAAATTCCCCAGTTTGGGTTTCGGGGAGACACTGATTTTGAAAAAGCCCTGGTGTTCTCCTTACATGAATGGGACTCTTCCTACTGCTAAAACATGTCTGTCACACCCAGAGGATGGTATACCGTCTGATCGGGAAGAGTTTGGAAAAGGCATCTCATCTCCTCATCTCCTGGTGCTCGGGTTCACCCCTCCAGCGTCTTTACTAACAGTCTCCCCACTTGGAGATGTCAGCACTGTCAACATCCTGTTGCGTACAGTTTGGAATTTGTCCAGAGGATGAAGCGGAAGGATGAGGAACAATGAGAGACAAGTCCTAGGTGTTCAGACAGGCACATGTCACTCTAATTTCCAATCAGGAAGACGAATTGACCAAAGGCTAGGGTTGCCCATGGAAACAGTATAGGGCTTGAGGAAATCCTGCTGCTTTGTGGCCAGTTCCCATAAACACGAGTTGAACAATGGAACTCAGGGGCAGTAAAATTCACAAAACTGCAGAGTTGAAAATATCCATCACTGAAAAATGTCTTGAGGAGAGTCAGAGAAAAGGACTTGTAAGCAAGGGAGAATGGCAGGAAAGGGATTTGAGGAGGTAGAAAGGACTCGCCATTAAGCACAAGAAAAGGAGCTGAACATTGCCAACATTGCAGTTGGCCAAAAAGGGTGTATGCGTTTTTTTCTGTATATATTCAAGAAAAGGGCATACACTTTTTTAGCCAACCAAACAGGTGGGCACTGGAAGTCAATACTACAAAAGATATCACTTCGCATCAGTCAGAAGAGCCATCCTCATAAAGCGTAAACAACAGAAATGCAGGACAGGGCAACGAGAAGAGGGAGCCCTGTGAGACTTATAGTGGAAATGTATATTGCCAACGGCCATTCTGGAGAAGTGTATTGTGTTTACTAAAGCATCTAAAAAATGAGCTACAGAGCATAGGGCACTTGCACTCATGGGCGTATATCTTGGGAAAAACAAAAATCGAGAGGACACAGGCACCCCAATGTTTACCCCCTCTCTGTTTAAAAGATCCTCGACTAGGATATAACTTAAATGTCTCTGGAGGGAAAAAATGGATAGAGATGTGGTACTTAGGTAGAGTGGAATATTATTCAGCCTGGAAATCAATGAAATATGGCCAGTTGTAACAACTCCGGAGGAGTTACGTATGATCATTCTAAGTGACATAATTCAAAAAGAAAAAGACACATATCATAAGATATCACTTAAAGGTGGAATCCAAAATGGCTACACATGAAATAAATTACAAAACAAAAACATAGTCAAATATGTAGAAAACACGCATAAGGCTGCTAAACGGGAAAGGTGGGGAGGGGTGAGGCATCATCCAGGAGGTTGAAATTAGCAAAGATACCATTCCAAATACCAAACTGATAATCAACAAGGCCTACACGGTAGCTAAAAGAACTGCACTCAGCACACTCAAGTCACCGGAAAAGAATATATACGACTGGTAAGAATCTGAAAAAGAATTTATTGATGTCTCTCTGTACGTGAATCAAGTGGATGTACAGCAGCAAGAAACAGAGCTTTGAAAATCAGCTGTAACCAATATAGTAATAAATTGAAAAAAATAAACGACAGAGAGACAGAGAAAACCTCTTACAACTTTTCCTCAGGGACGGTGATGCAACATGGATTGAACGCATCTAGACCCACAGCAGGATGAGACATAAGGCTGGAAACTGTTTGCGCTAAGAGAAATGTGAGGTTGGGTGAGGAAATGCACACCCTTTAAAGTAATACTACCTGGTACCCATTCAATGGGTCCCAAATCTGCAGGTTCAAGGGATCTTCCTACAGCTAAAACATGCATGGAAAACCCAGAGGACTGTACACCATGTGATCGGGAGATGTGTCTAAAATGCACCTCATTTATCCTCTCCTGGTGCTCCTGTTCACCATTCCAGCCACGCTACTTAGAATCTCCCCACTTGGAGAATCAGCACATTTAAACTTCTGTTTCACACATTTTGCAAATTGTGAGGAGGATGAACGGGAAGAGGGGGAACCAATGAGAGAAGAGTTGTAGGGGTTTGGACGGGCACATATCACTCTAATTTCCCATTAAGAATAAGAATTAAAGAAAGGCTCAGCCTGCCTCGCCGGAGCCAAAATAGGGCCTGAAGCAATCCTGCGGGTTTGAGGCCAGCTCACAAAAGAGCAACTTAAAAAATGGAGCTCAGGGTCACTGCAATTCACAAACCTGCAGAGTTATAAATGAAAACTAACGTCCAAAAATATGTTGAGGTAAGGCAAAGAAGAGGATCTGAATGCAAGACAGAATTGCAAGAAACAGATTTCAAGAGATAGATTGGACTCGTCTTTAACGCACATGAAAAGCGGCAGAATTTCGACAATGATGCAGTTGGCCCAAAAGGGCGTATGCGTTTTTTCCTGATTATATCCAGGAAAAAACGCATACGCACTTTATGGGCAACGAAGCAAGCAAGCAATGCAAATGTGCACAACAAAGAAGTCTCACTTCCCACCGGTCAAAAGGGCCATCCTAAAAAATTGTAAAAACCAGAAATGCAGGACAGGCCATGGAGAACAGGGAGCCTTTATACGCTGATGGGCAGTGTGTGAACTGCCGAGAGCCACTCTGGAGAAGTGTATGGTGGTTCCTAAATCATCTAAAAAACAGAGCTACAGAGCATAGGACACTTCCAATCATGGGAGTATATCTAGGGAAGTCTAAAAATCAACAAGACACAAGCACACCACAGTTTAGGGCTACTCTGTTTACAAGAACCTCAACTTCAGTACACCTTAAATATCCCAGGAAAGAGAACAATGGATAAAGAAGATGTGGTACTTATGTACAACGGAATATCTCTTCACCATGAAATCAATGTAATAAGGCTAGTAGAAGGATAAAGAGTGGATTTAGGTCCGATAATACTACTTGAAATAAGTCAAACAGAAAAAGAAACATATCATAAGATATCACTTATAGAAGGAGGGTAAATATGGCTGCACAAGAAATGAATTACAGAACAGAACAGTGTCTCACATTTAGAAAACACACTTATGTCAGCTTAAGGGGAAAGGAGAGGTGGGGTGATGCATAAAACCAGAGTTTGAAATTAGCACAGATACCGTTCAATAAACCAAATAGGTATTAGACAAGATCTACACCTTGCTCAATGAACTGGCCTCAACACACCCTATACACCGCAGAGAAATATATCTGAGTAATAAGAATCTTAAAACCCATGTATTGATATATCTCCATAAGGGAATCAAGTGTGTGCAGAGCGGCACAAACACAGCAGTGAAAAGGAGCTAAACCCCATTATAGAAATAAATTTTAAAAACAAAACGCTGAAACAATGAAAGAGAGAAAAATTCTTACAAAATTCACTCAGGGGCTGTGATGCAACCTGGATTGACCACATATAAACCCACAGCTGGATAAGACATAAGGCTGGACACTTGGGGCTGAGAGGATTGGTGAGCTTTGGTGAGCAACTGCCGAAAGTTTAATGCAATACTTCATGCTACTCATTCCAAGGGTCCCAACACTCCAGGTTGAAGGGAATCTTCCTACAGCTAAACCATGCTTGGGAAACCCAGCGACTGGTATACCATATGATCGGGAAAGGTTTCTAAAACGCACCTCATTTTTCCTCTCCTGGGGCTCCGGATCGACATTCCAGCCGCTTTACTAACAACATCCCCACATGGAGTCAATGCCTTTAAGTTCTGGTATCGCACAGTCTGCAGTTAGTGCAGAGGATGAATGGGAATAGGGGGAACCAGTGAGAAACTAGCTGTAGCGGTTTCAATGGGCACATGTCACTCTAATATCACATCAGTAAGAAGAATTAACCAAAGGCACAGCAAGGTGCCCCAGAAGAAAAATAGGGCTTCAAGGAATCCTGTGGTTACGGGGCAAGACCACAAAAATAAGAGCTAAAAAAATGGAGCTAAGGGCCACTGCAATTCAAAAACCTGCAGAGTTATAAAGGCCAACTATTTTCAAAAATATATTGAGGTAAGGCTATGAAGAGGCATTGAAAGCAAGGCAGAATTGCAGGAAACCGATTTCAGGAGGTAGACTGGAATTGCATTGAAAACATATGAAGAGAGTCAGAACTCGACAATGATGCACTTGGCCAAAAAGGGCGTATGCGTTTTTTCCTGAATATATTCAGGAAAAAACGCATACGCCCTTTTTGGCCAACCAAGCAAGCTTGCAAAGGAAATCTGCACTACAATGAAGTCTCACTTCCCCCGGTCAAAAGGGCCATCTGAAAAAAGTGTAAAATCCAGAAAGGCAGGACAGGCCATGGAGAACTGGGAGCCTTGTTATGCTGATGGGCGGGATGTAAATTGCCAACAGCCACTCGGAGAAGTGTATGGTGTTTCCTGAAACATCTAAAAAACAAAGCAACAGAGCCTAGGGCACTTCCACTTATGGTCCTATAGGTTAGGGAAATTAAAATCAAAAAGACACAGCCACCCCAAAGTTTGGGACGGCTCTGTTTACAAGAACCTCGTTTACAGTACAAGTTCAATATCGCAGAAAGTGAAAAATGGATAAAGAAGTTGTGGTACTTACGTACAATGCAATATCACTCAGCAATGAAATCTATGTCATCAGGCCCGTAGCAGCATAATGAGTGGATTCAGGTATGATGATTCTAACTGAAATAAGTCACACAGAAAAAGAAACATCATAAGATATCACTAATACACGGAATGTAAACTTGGCTACACAGGAACTGAATTACAAAACAGAACAGGGTCTCAAATTTAGAAAACCAACTTATGCTTGCTTAAGGGGAAAGGTGAGTTGGGGTGCTGCATAAAACCAGAGATTGAAATGAGCACAGATAAAGTTCCTTAAGCCAAATATGGAATAGACAAGAGCTACTCCTTGCTCAACGAAATGGACTCAACACCCCATATTAAACGCCTAAGAATGTACCTGACTAGTAAGTATCTTAAAACCTATGGATTGCTATGTCTCCGAAAGAGAATCAAGCATGTGTACAGGGGCATAAACGCAGCAGTGATAGGATTGGAGAGGTTCGGTGAGCAAATGAAGACCCTTTGAAGTCATATTGCATGGTACCCATTCCACGGGTCTCAACTCTCCAGGTTTAAGGTATTCTTCCTTCAGCTAAAACATGCATGTGGAACCCAGAGTATGATCAACCATGTGAACGGGAGACGTGTTCAAATATGTCTCAGTTTTCCTCCCCTGGTACTCGGGTGCAACATTCCAGACGCTTTACTAACACTCTCCCCACTTGGAGAGTCAGCGCCTTTAACCTCCTGTTTGGCCCAGTTTGCAATTTCTGCGGAAGATGAACAGGAATAGCGAGAACCAATGAGAGACTAGCTGGAGGTGTCTGGACGGGCAAATTTAACTCTCATTTCCCACCAGGAAGAGGAAATAACCAAAGGCTCAGCGTGCCGTGCCGGAACCAGATTAGGGCCTGAAGCCATCCTGCGGTGTTGCGGCCAGCTCACAAGAAAGCGAGTTGAAGAAAGGAGCTCAGGGGCACTGTAATTCACAAACCTGCAGAGTTATAAATGACAGCTATCGTCCAAAAATAGACTGAAGTAAGGCTGCCAAGAGGACTTGAAAGCGGGGCAGAATTGCAGGAAACCGATTTCAGGAGGTAGACTGGAATTGCATTGAAAGCATAGGAAAAGAGGCAGAACGTCCACAATGATGCACTTGGCCAAAAAGGGCGTATGCGTTTTTTCCTGAATATATTCAGGAAAAAACGCATACGCCCTTTTTGGCCAACCAAGCAAGCTTGCAAAGGAAATCTGCACTACAATGAAGTCTCACTTCCCCCCGGTCAAAAGGGCCATCTGAAAAAAGTGTAAAATCCAGAAAGGCAGGACAGGCCATGGAGAACTGGGAGCCTTGTTATGCTGATGGGCGGGATGTAAATTGCCAACAGACACTCGGGAGAAGTGTATGGTGTTTCCTGAAACATCTAAAAAACAAAGCAACAGAGCCTAGGGCACTTCCACTTATGGTCCTATAGCTTAGGGAAATTAAAATCAAAAAGACACAGCCACCCCAAAGTTTGGGACGCCTCTGTTTACAAGAACCTCGTTTACAGTACAAGTTCAACATCGCAGAAAGTGAAAAATGGATAAAGAAGTTGTGGTATTTACTTACAAAGCAATATCACTCAGCAATGAAATCTATGTCATCAGGCCCTTAGCAGCACAATGAGTGGATTCAGGTATGATGATTCTAACTGAAATAAGTCACACAGAAAAAGAAACATCATAAGATATCAGTAATACACGGAATGTAAACTTGGCTACACAGGAACTGAATTACAGAACAGAACAGGGTCTCAAATTTAGAAAACCAACTTATGCTTGCTTAAGGGTAAAGGTGAGTTGGGGTGCTGCATAAAACCAGAGATTGAAATGAGCACAGATAAAGTTCCTTAAGCCAAATATGGAATAGACAAGAGCTACTCCTTGCTCAACGAAATGGACTCAACACCGCATATTAAACGCCTAAGAATGTACCTGACTAGTAAGTATCTTAAAACCTATGGATTGCTATGTCTCCGAAAGAGAATCAAGCATGTGTACAGGGGCATAAACGCAGCAGTGATAGGATTGGAGAGGTTCGGTGAGCAAATGAAGACCCTTTGAAGTCATATTGCATGGTACCCATTCCACGGGTTTCAACTCCCAGGTTTAAGGTATTCTTCCTTCAGCTAAAACATGCATGTGGAACCCAGAGTATGATCAACCATGTGATCGGGAGACGTGTTCAAATATGTCTCAGTTTTCCTCCCCTGGTACTCGGGTGCAACATTCCAGACGCTTTACTAACACTCTCCCCACTTGGAGAGTCAGCCCTTTAACCTCCTGTTTGGCCCAGTTTGCAATTTCTGCGGAAGATGAACAGGAATAGCGAGAACCAATGAGAGACTAGCTGGAGGTGTCTGGACGGGCAAATTTAACTCTCATTTCCCACCAGGAAGAGGAATTAACCAAAGGCTCAGCGTGCCGTGCCAGAACCAGATTAGGGCCTGAAGCCATCCTGCGGTGTTGCGGCCAGGTCACAAGAAAGCGAGTTGAAGAAAGGAGCTCAGGGGCACTGTAATTCACAAACCTGCAGAGTTATAAATGACAGCTATCGTCCAAAAATAGACTGAAGTAAGGCTGCCAAGAGGACTTGAAAGCGGGGCAGAATTGCAGGAAACCGATTTCAGGAGGTAGACTGGAATTGCATTGAAAGCATAGGAAAAGAGGCAGAACGTCCACAATGATGCACTTGGCCAAAAAGGGCGTATGCGTTTTTTCCTGAATATATTCAGGAAAAAACGCATACGCCCTTTTTGGCCAACCAAGCAAGCTTGCAAAGGAAATCTGCACTACAATGAAGTCTCACTTCCCCCCGGTCAAAAGGGCCATCTGAAAAAAGTGTAAAATCCAGAAAGGCAGGACAGGCCATGGAGAACTGGGAGCCTTGTTATGCTGATGGGCGGGATGTAAATTGCCAACAGACACTCGGGAGAAGTGTATGGTGTTTCCTGAAACATCTAAAAAACAAAGCAACAGAGCCTAGGGCACTTCCACTTATGGTCCTATAGCTTAGGGAAATTAAAATCAAAAAGACACAGCCACCCCAAAGTTTGGGACGCCTCTGTTTACAAGAACCTCGTTTACAGTACAAGTTCAACATCGCAGAAAGTGAAAAATGGATAAAGAAGTTGTGGTATTTACTTACAAAGCAATATCACTCAGCAATGAAATCTGTGTCATCAGGCCCTTAGCAGCACAATGAGTGGATTCAGGTATGATGATTCTAACTGAAATAAGTCACACAGAAAAAGAAACATCATAAGATATCAGTAATACACGGAATGTAAACTTGGCTACACAGGAACTGAATTACAGAACAGAACAGGGTCTCAAATTTAGAAAACCAACTTATGCTTGCTTAAGGGGAAAGGTGAGTTGGGGTGCTGCATAAAACCAGAGATTGAAATGAGCACAGATAAAGTTCCTTAAGCCAAATATGGAATAGACAAGAGCTACTCCTTGCTCAACGAAATGGACTCAACACCGCATATTAAACGCCTAAGAATGTACCTGACTAGTAAGTATCTTAAAACCTATGGATTGCTATGTCTCCGAAAGAGAATCAAGCATGTGTACAGGGGCATAAACGCAGCAGTGATAGGATTGGAGAGGTTCGGTGAGCAAATGAAGACCCTTTGAAGTCATATTGCATGGTACCCATTCCACGGGTTTCAACTCCCAGGTTTAAGGTATTCTTCCTTCAGCTAAAACATGCATGTGGAACCCAGAGTATGATCAACCATGTGATCGGGAGACGTGTTCAAATATGTCTCAGTTTTCCTCCCCTGGTACTCGGGTGCAACATTCCAGACGCTTTACTAACACTCTCCCCACTTGGAGAGTCAGCGCCTTTAACCTCCTGTTTGGCACAGTTTGCAATTTCTGCGGAAGATGAACAGGAATAGCGAGAACCAATGAGAGACTAGCTGGAGGTGTCTGGACGGGCAAATTTAACTCTCATTTCCCACCAGGAAGAGGAATTAACCAAAGGCTCAGCATGCCGTGCCGGAACCAGATTAGGGCCTGAAGCCATCCTGCGGTGTTGCGGCCAGCTCACAAGAAAGCGAGTTGAAGAAAGGAGCTCAGGGGCACTGTAATTCACAAACCTGCAGAGTTATAAATGACAGCTATCGTCCAAAAATATACTGAAGTAAGGCTGCCAAGAGGACTTGAAAGCGGGGCAGAATTGCAGGAAACCGATTTCAGGAGGTAGACTGGAATTGCATTGAAAGCATAGGAAAAGAGGCAGAACGTCCACAATGATGCACTTGGCCAAAAAGGGCGTATGCGTTTTTTCCTGAATATATTCAGGAAAAAACGCATACGCCCTTTTTGGCCAACCAAGCAAGCTTGCAAAGGAAATCTGCACTACAATGAAGTCTCACTTCCCCCCGGTCAAAAGGGCCATCTGAAAAAAGTGTAAAATCCAGAAAGGCAGGACAGGCCATGGAGAACTGGGAGCCTTGTTATGCTGATGGGCGGGATGTAAATTGCCAACAGACACTCGGGAGAAGTGTATGGTGTTTCCTGAAACATCTAAAAAACAAAGCAACAGAGCCTAGGGCACTTCCACTTATGGTCCTATAGCTTAGGGAAATTAAAATCAAAAAGACACAGCCACCCCAAAGTTTGGGACGCCTCTGTTTACAAGAACCTCGTTTACAGTACAAGTTCAACATCGCAGAAAGTGAAAAATGGATAAAGAAGTTGTGGTATTTACTTACAAAGCAATATCACTCAGCAATGAAATCTGTGTCATCAGGCCCTTAGCAGCACAATGAGTGGATTCAGGTATGATGATTCTAACTGAAATAAGTCACACAGAAAAAGAAACATCATAAGATATCAGTAATACACGGAATGTAAACTTGGCTACACAGGAACTGAATTACAGAACAGAACAGGGTCTCAAATTTAGAAAACCAACTTATGCTTGCTTAAGGGGAAAGGTGAGTTGGGGTGCTGCATAAAACCAGAGATTGAAATGAGCACAGATAAAGTTCCTTAAGCCAAATATGGAATAGACAAGAGCTACTCCTTGCTCAACGAAATGGACTCAACACCGCATATTAAACGCCTAAGAATGTACCTGACTAGTAAGTATCTTAAAACCTATGGATTGCTATGTCTCCGAAAGAGAATCAAGCATGTGTACAGGGGCATAAATGCAGCAGTGATAGGATTGGAGAGGTTCGGTGAGCAAATGAAGACCCTTTGAAGTCATATTGCATGGTACCCATTCCACGGGTTTCAACTCCCAGGTTTAAGGTATTCTTCCTTCAGCTAAAACATGCATGTGGAACCCAGAGTATGATCAACCATGTGATCGGGAGACGTGTTCAAATATGTCTCAGTTTTCCTCCCCTGGTACTCGGGTGCAACATTCCAGACGCTTTACTAACACTCTCCCCACTTGGAGAGTCAGCCCTTTAACCTCCTGTTTGGCCCAGTTTGCAATTTCTGCGGAAGATGAACAGGAATAGCGAGAACCAATGAGAGACTAGCTGGAGGTGTCTGGACGGGCAAATTTAACTCTCATTTCCCACCAGGAAGAGGAAATAACCAAAGGCTCAGCGTGCCGTGCCGGAACCAGATTAGGGCCTGAAGCCATCCTGCGGTGTTGCGGCCAGCTCACAAGAAAGCGAGTTGAAGAAAGGAGCTCAGGGGCACTGTAATTCACAAACCTGCAGAGTTATAAATGACAGCTATCGTCCAAAAATAGACTGAAGTAAGGCTGCCAAGAGGACTTGAAAGCGGGGCAGAATTGCAGGAAACCGATTTCAGGAGGTAGACTGGAATTGCATTGAAAGCATAGGAAAAGAGGCAGAACGTCCACAATGATGCACTTGGCCAAAAAGGGCGTATGCGTTTTTTCCTGAATATATTCAGGAAAAAACGCATACGCCCTTTTTGGCCAACCAAGCAAGCTTGCAAAGGAAATCTGCACTACAATGAAGTCTCACTTCCCCCCGGTCAAAAGGGCCATCTGAAAAAAGTGTAAAATCCAGAAAGGCAGGACAGGCCATGGAGAACTGGGAGCCTTGTTATGCTGATGGGCGGGATGTAAATTGCCAACAGACACTCGGGAGAAGTGTATGGTGTTTCCTGAAACATCTAAAAAACAAAGCAACAGAGCCTAGGGCACTTCCACTTATGGTCCTATAGCTTAGGGAAATTAAAATCAAAAAGACACAGCCACCCCAAAGTTTGGGACGCCTCTGTTTACAAGAACCTCGTTTACAGTACAAGTTCAACATCGCAGAAAGTGAAAAATGGATAAAGAAGTTGTGGTATTTACTTACAAAGCAATATCACTCAGCAATGAAATCTATGTCATCAGGCCCTTAGCAGCACAATGAGTGGATTCAGGTATGATGATTCTAACTGAAATAAGTCACACAGAAAAAGAAACATCATAAGATATCAGTAATACACGGAATGTAAACTTGGCTACACAGGAACTGAATTACAGAACAGAACAGGGTCTCAAATTTAGAAAACCAACTTATGCTTGCTTAAGGGGAAAGGTGAGTTGGGGTGCTGCATAAAACCAGAGATTGAAATGAGCACAGATAAAGTTCCTTAAGCCAAATATGGAATAGACAAGAGCTACTCCTTGCTCAACGAAATGGACTCAACACCGCATATTAAACGCCTAAGAATGTACCTGACTAGTAAGTATCTTAAAACCTATGGATTGCTATGTCTCCGAAAGAGAATCAAGCATGTGTACAGGGGCATAAACGCAGCAGTGATAGGATTGGAGAGGTTCGGTGAGCAAATGAAGACCCTTTGAAGTCATATTGCATGGTACCCATTCCACGGGTCTCAACTCTCCAGGTTTAAGGTATTCTTCCTTCAGCTAAAACATGCATGTGGAACCCAGAGTATGATCAACCATGTGATCGGGAGACGTGTTCAAATATGTCTCAGTTTTCCTCCCCTGGTACTCGGGTGCAACATTCCAGACGCTTTACTAACACTCTCCCCACTTGGAGAGTCAGCGCCTTTAACCTCCTGTTTGGCCCAGTTTGCAATTTCTGCGGAAGATGAACAGGAATAGCGAGAACCAATGAGAGACTAGCTGGAGGTGTCTGGACGGGCAAATTTAACTCTCATTTCCCACCAGGAAGAGGAATTAACCAAAGGCTCAGCGTGCCGTGCCGGAACCAGATTAGGGCCTGAAGCCATCCTGCGGTGTTGCGGCCAGCTCACAAGAAAGCGAGTTGAAGAAAGGAGCTCAGGGGCACTGTAATTCACAAACCTGCAGAGTTATAAATGACAGCTATCGTCCAAAAATAGACTGAAGTAAGGCTGCCAAGAGGACTTGAAAGCGGGGCAGAATTGCAGGAAACCGATTTCAGGAGGTAGACTGGAATTGCATTGAAAGCATAGGAAAAGAGGCAGAACGTCCACAATGATGCACTTGGCCAAAAAGGGCGTATGCATTTTTTCCTGAATATATTCAGGAAAAAACGCATACGCCCTTTTTGGCCAACCAAGCAAGCTTGCAAAGGAAATCTGCACTACAATGAAGTCTCACTTCCCCCCGGTCAAAAGGGCCATCTGAAAAAAGTGTAAAATCCAGAAAGGCAGGACAGGCCATGGAGAACTGGGAGCCTTGTTATGCTGATGGGCGGGATGTAAATTGCCAACAGACACTCGGGAGAAGTGTATGGTGTTTCCTGAAACATCTAAAAAACAAAGCAACAGAGCCTAGGGCACTTCCACTTATGGTCCTATAGCTTAGGGAAATTAAAATCAAAAAGACACAGCCACCCCAAAGTTTGGGACGCCTCTGTTTACAAGAACCTCGTTTACAGTACAAGTTCAACATCGCAGAAAGTGAAAAATGGATAAAGAAGTTGTGGTATTTACTTACAAAGCAATATCACTCAGCAATGAAATCTATGTCATCAGGCCCTTAGCAGCACAATGAGTGGATTCAGGTATGATGATTCTAACTGAAATAAGTCACACAGAAAAAGAAACATCATAAGATATCACTAATACACGGAATGTAAACTTGGCTACACAGGAACTGAATTACAGAACAGAACAGGGTCTCAAATTTAGAAAACCAACTTATGCTTGCTTAAGGGGAAAGGTGAGTTGGGGTGCTGCATAAAACCAGAGATTGAAATGAGCACAGATAAAGTTCCTTAAGCCAAATATGGAATAGACAAGAGCTACTCCTTGCTCAACGAAATGGACTCAACACCGCATATTAAACGCCTAAGAATGTACCTGACTAGTAAGTATCTTAAAACCTATGGATTGCTATGTCTCCGAAAGAGAATCAAGCATGTGTACAGGGGCATAAACGCAGCAGTGATAGGATTGGAGAGGTTCGGTGAGCAAATGAAGACCCTTTGAAGTCATATTGCATGGTACCCATTCCACGGGTTTCAACTACCAGGTTTAAGGTATTCTTCCTTCAGCTAAAACATGCATGTGGAACCCAGAGTATGATCAACCATGTGATCGGGAGACGTGTTCAAATATGTCTCAGTTTTCCTCCCCTGGTACTCGGGTGCAACATTCCAGACGCTTTACTAACACTCTCCCCACTTGGAGAGTCAGCCCTTTAACCTCCTGTTTGGCCCAGTTTGCAATTTCTGCGGAAGATGAACAGGAATAGCGAGAACCAATGAGAGACTAGCTGGAGGTGTCTGGACGGGCAAATTTAACTCTCATTTCCCACCAGGAAGAGGAATTAACCAAAGGCTCAGCGTGCCGTGCCGGAACCAGATTAGGGCCTGAAGCCATCCTGCGGTGTTGCGGCCAGCTCACAAGAAAGCGAGTTGAAGAAAGGAGCTCAGGGGCACTGTAATTCACAAACCTGCAGAGTTATAAATGACAGCTATCGTCCAAAAATAGACTGAAGTAAGGCTGCCAAGAGGACTTGAAAGCGGGGCAGAATTGCAGGAAACCGATTTCAGGAGGTAGACTGGAATTGCATTGAAAGCATAGGAAAAGAGGCAGAACGTCCACAATGATGCACTTGGCCAAAAAGGGCGTATGCGTTTTTTCCTGAATATATTCAGGAAAAAACGCATACGCCCTTTTTGGCCAACCAAGCAAGCTTGCAAAGGAAATCTGCACTACAATGAAGTCTCACTTCCCCCCGGTCAAAAGGGCCATCTGAAAAAAGTGTAAAATCCAGAAAGGCAGGACAGGCCATGGAGAACTGGGAGCCTTGTTATGCTGATGGGCGGGATGTAAATTGCCAACAGACACTCGGGAGAAGTGTATGGTGTTTCCTGAAACATCTAAAAAACAAAGCAACAGAGCCTAGGGCACTTCCACTTATGGTCCTATAGCTTAGGGAAATTAAAATCAAAAAGACACAGCCACCCCAAAGTTTGGGACGCCTCTGTTTACAAGAACCTCGTTTACAGTACAAGTTCAATATCGCAGAAAGTGAAAAATGGATAAAGAACTTGTGGTACTTACTTACAATGCAATATCACTCAGCAATGAAATCTATGTCATCAGGCCCGTAGCAGCACAATGAGTGGATTCAGGTATGATGATTCTAACTGAAATAAGTCACACAGAAAAAGAAACATCATAAGATATCACTAATACACGGAATGTAAACTTGGCTACACAGGAACTGAATTACAAAACAGAACAGGGTCTCAAATTTAGAAAACCAACTTATGCTTGCTTAAGGGGAAAGGTGAGTTGGGGTGCTGCATAAAACCAGAGATTGAAATGAGCACAGATAAAGTTCCTTAAGCCAAATATGGAATAGACAAGAGCTACTCCTTGCTCAACGAAATGGACTCAACACCGCATATTAAACGCCTAAGAATGTACCTGACTAGTAAGTATCTTAAAACCTATGGATTGCTATGTCTCCGAAAGAGAATCAAGCATGTGTACAGGGGCATAAACGCAGCAGTGATAGGATTGGAGAGGTTCGGTGAGCAAATGAAGACCCTTTGAAGTCATATTGCATGGTACCCATTCCACGGGTCTCAACTCTCCAGGTTTAAGGTATTCTTCCTTCAGCTAAAACATGCATGTGGAACCCAGAGTATGATCAACCATGTGATCGGGAGACGTGTTCAAATATGTCTCAGTTTTCCTCCCCTGGTACTCGGGTGCAACATTCCAGACGCTTTACTAACACTCTCCCCACTTGGAGAGTCAGCGCCTTTAACCTCCTGTTTGGCCCAGTTTGCAATTTCTGCGGAAGATGAACAGGAATAGCGAGAACCAATGAGAGACTAGCTGGAGGTGTCTGGACGGGCAAATTTAACTCTCATTTCTCACCAGGAAGAGGAATTAACCAAAGGCTCAGCGTGCCGTGCCGGAACCAGATTAGGGCCTGAAGCCATCCTGCGGTGTTGCGGCCAGCTCACAAGAAAGCGAGTTGAAGAAAGGAGCTCAGGGGCACTGTAATTCACAAACCTGCAGAGTTATAAATGACAGCTATCGTCCAAAAATATACTGAAGTAAGGCTGCCAAGAGGACTTGAAAGCGGGGCAGAATTGCAGGAAACCGATTTCAGGAGGTAGACTGGAATTGCATTGAAAGCATAGGAAAAGAGGCAGAACGTCCACAATGATGCACTTGGCCAAAAAGGGCGTATGCGTTTTTTCCTGAATATATTCAGGAAAAAACGCATACGCCCTTTTTGGCCAACCAAGCAAGCTTGCAAAGGAAATCTGCACTACAATGAAGTCTCACTTCCCACCGGACAAAAGGGCCATCTGAAAAAAGTGTAAAATCCAGAAAGGCAGGACAGGCCTTGGAGAACTGGGAGCCTTGTTATGCTGATGGGCGGGATGTAAATTGCCAACAGACACTCGGGAGAAGTGTATGGTGTTTCCTGAAACATCTAAAAAACAAAGCAACAGAGCCTAGGGCACTTCCACTTATGGTCCTATAGCTTAGGGAAATTAAAATCAAAAAGACACAGCCACCCCAAAATTTGGGACGGCTCTTTTTACAGAATCTCTTTACGGCACAAGTTAAATATCCCAGAGAGCAAAAATGGATAAAGAAGTTGCGGTACTTATGTACAACAGAATACCACTCAGCAATGAAATCTATGTCACCAGGCCCGTACCAGCATAATGAGTGGATTGAGGCACGATGATTCTAAGTGAAATAAGTCACACAGAAAAAGAAACATCATAAGGTATCACTAATACACGGAATGTGAACTTGGCTACACATGAACTGAATTACAAAACAGAACAGGGTCTCAAGTTTAGAAAACCAACTTATGCTTGCTTAAGGGGAAGGTGAGTTGGGGTGCTGCATAAAAGCAGAGTTTGAAATTAGCACAGATACCGTTCCATAAGCCAAATATGTAATAGACAAGAGCTACCCTTGCTCAACGAAATGGATTCAACAATGAGGTATCACCTCACACCTGGTAGAATAGGCATCATTTAAAATCTACAAACAAAAAATGCTGGAAAGGGTGTGGAGAAAAGGAACCCTCTTCCACTATTGTTGGGAATATAAATTGATACAGTCATTATGGAGAACAATATGGAATTTCTTAAGAAACTAACAATAGAATTACCATATGATACAGCAATCCCAGTACTGGACATATACCCAGACAAAACCATAAATCAAAAAGAGTCATTCACCGCAATGTTCATTGCATCACTATTTACAATATCGAGGTAATGGAAGCAACCTAAATGCCCACAGACAGACGAATGCATAAAGCTGTGGTACATATATAAAATGGAATATTACTAAGCCATGAAAAGGAATGAAATTGGGTCATTTGTAGAGACGTCGATGGATCTAGAGACTGTCATACAGAGTGAAGTAAGTCAGAAAGAGAAAAACAAATCTTGTATATTCATGCATATATGTGGAACCTAGAAAAACTGTACAGATTAACCATTTTGCAAGGCATAAATAGAGCAACAGATGTAGACAACAAACGTATGGACAACAAGGGGGGAAAGCTGTTGGGGGGTGGTGGTGGGAGGAGTTGAGAGACTGGGATTGACATGTATACATTTATATGTATAAAATAGATAACCAATAAGAACCTGCTGTATAAAAATATAAAATAAAATTCAAAATTAAAAAGAAATAAAATTTAAAAAATAAAACAGAAAAAACAATTATTCCCTGCACATACATGTATTTATATGAATAAATTATTTCCATGCTTATATCTGTAAATACAAAAAAGAGGAATAAAATCTACCTTGAACCAAAAACGAAAAAGAGAAAAAAACACAGAACCCACCAGTTACACAGAGGAAAACCGTATCAGGGCACTTGCTCCAGTTGTAAACAATTCTGAAGTTGGTCAGTGGTGGGGAATCGTCTCCCATTCAGCCAGCAGCCCCCACGCAACAAGCGTCCTCATTGCAAAGCTGGGGCACCGTGCCGAGGCATCTGTGAGTAAACGTGAGCTGAGCCCCAGGCCAGTTGCTGCTGAACTATTCCCACCCGTCCCAGGTAAAACACCTGAATATATACAAGGACTTGAAAGCCTAGAGGAAGGGCCATAGAGCCACACGAGTGACAGCATGCCGGCCGACTTGGTGCCTGCAGGCCAGCCAGGATGGTCCTGGCCCTGGGTGCTCTTCTGGAAGATTTCCATTTCCCTGCCTGAGATACCCGTCCTGTCCCTGCCCCCACTGCTTTTTTCCTTCCTCACCTCTGCCCAGGGAGAAATTCCAGCAGCAGGTATGGGTGACACATCCTCTTCTTTAGCAGGTGGCAGCCTGGCAACTGCTGCAGAAAGTCCAGCAGAGCCCCACTCACACTGGGCCACCCACAAAGCCGTGGCCTCTCACTCCCTCCCACCAGCCCAGCCCCGAGACTGCTGACAGGGCAGAGAAAATGGCGTCAGGCACGGCTGCAGGGGCTCTTGCTGCCTGGAGTGGTATTTATATTGATCTCAACCCAGGCACACCTGGGGAGGGCTGGCCGGCACGGTAAGGCTGCCCAGGTCAGCCAATCATCACCCCTCAGGGGCTCACAGTTGCAGAAAATGGAACTTGCTGAACCGGCCAGGTCCAAGGAACAGGTGTGGGCTCCTGAGAGTCAGGATAGACAAGGGGCTGCAGCTTTGGCTTGTTTTCTAATCATTTTATCTGGCCCATGAGTGGGAGACAACTTCAAGAAAACCCTCTCCTAATGAGAGGAACCCAGGAGTCAGGGAGAGGAGGGGTGGGTGGTGGTTGGAGACAGAGGCCTGGTGCCCCGGGTGCAGTGGAAGTCTCTGGAAGACCAGGTGGAGGGAGGCCTCACGGAGTGATGCCCAGGGTCACAGACCTGTCGCAGCTGCTGTTTGTTAGTTCAAGTCCTGCTCTGAGGTGCTCTGTGTCAGCTCTGAGCGACAGGTGAGCTGGGGGTGCTCTGCAATGAGGGCTATGTGCACGGTTCCTGTGTGCCCAGCCCTGCCACGGTACCTGCAAGGGTAGCTCTGTATCCTGGGAGGGGCCTGACCACGAGAGCCCCGTGGGCTGGGGTGGGGGTGGGGTACCTGCCCAGGTGAGCTCCATATTCTGGGATTGGTCTGACCACGAGAGCCCCATGGGCTGCTGGGGACCTGGTAAAGGATGTCAGGACAGTCAGTGAAGCCACCGAGGATATACCTCCAGTTGCTCCTAATTCCTACACCCTGCTGGTCATTCTACCAACCACCAGGACATGGTATTCTGTATTAGTCTTCAATGATGCCTTCTTTTGTATTCCATTAGTCCCAGAGTCACAAGAAATTTTGGCTTGTGAGTGGCAGGACTCAACATACAACTAAAACAATACTTCCGGGCCGTCTGGCCCCAAGGGTGCAAAAATTCCCACACCATCTTTGGGGAAAGCTTAGCTAAAGACCTAAAAGTTCTACCTCTGGAAAAGGAAACCCTCCTTCAATATGCAGACGACATTCTGATCACCAGCCCTACTAAGGAGGCCTCTGAACTACCAAGCCAATAAAGGATAGAAGTTGTCCAAGAAAAAGCTCAAATATCACAGACTGCGGTGACCTGCCTGGGCTTCATTCTCACAGAAGGTCAGAGAAGCCCATCCCAGGAAAGGGAAGAAACCATTTTCAGCCTTACCCCTTTCTAAAACTAGAAGACAGCTTAGGGGTTCCTGGGGAGGCCAGGGTTTGCTGCTTCTGGATCCCTAACTACAGTCTACTAGCTGGGCCTCTATATGAAACACTGAAAGGAAAAGATGATGATCCTTTTGAATAGAATCCAGAAGTGGCCTTTCAAGAATGGAAAGAGCAGTCAATTCAGACCCTTGCCCTGGAACTCCCTAATTTAGCTAAACCCTTTGACCTTTACATTCCCGGTGAAAGGTGAATCGCCATTGGAGAATTAGTGCAAAAACTGGGACCACTTGAAATGGAACAATGCAAGAATGCCATCCAGGTAGGATAAACTACGGTCACTAAGGGGCTTGGCCCACTGCCACATCTGGCCAAGATACTGGCGGTATCTAAAAACCTGGAAATCAGCAGCCCAAAAGGCCACCTCCCTCCTAAGGGAAAAGGACCCCACGTGGTGATCCTAACCACCAACCATGCCCTGAAGTTGCAGGGTTCGCTCCGTGGGCACACCGACCTCGAGTGAGGAGGCCCTCCAACTCCAACATCCAGAGAGATAACCGGGGGCAACAGGGCACCATGACGACTCGTGTGAACATCACTTGACCTGGAGTTTCTCTCATAAAACAACAAGAGTGTGTCCCAAAAGAGTAGACTACTGCTTGCAGGACTTACTGCACCCAGAGGGGAGCTAATAATCTTGGCGGGGGAACAGTATACCACACTGTCACCATAGAAAAGCCTACAGACACCGTGATGATGGTGGCCAATAAGACCGGCTGGACTCCTGTTTACTTCAAAAGGCTGTTGACTCAGTAGCCATCATGGTCCTTGATCACCACTGACCCTGGACTGTCTGGGAGTTGAGCGGGCAGGGCTCTGACACCTGGTGCTGTTTGTACGTTAATTCAGGGGCCTAATTGAAGAAAGCGCAGACTACTGGTCAGAGCATCTAGGCTGGCAGAGACGGTCAGCCTAAGGTGGCCGAACAAATGTGGGGCGGGGTGAAACCGGCCCCCACAGCGTCTCTGCACATCTCTTTCCTGGACCCTTAAAGGTCATTAGAATCTATAACACTTCCAATGCTGGTGCTCAGGTGGACGAGCAGGGAGGCAGGGGTCCTGGGGACAATCAATGTCACCGGGAGGCTGCTGGGGAGAAGCTCTGACCCTCGCCCCAGGGTATGAGGGCTCCCAACTCAGCACTCAGCAGTTACAGAAGAAGGGTCTGCACCCTCAGCACTCCAAGAATGAGGAACGGGACAAAAGGCAGAGGAGGGGTTTGTCCCCAGCAAAGCCCATTAAAAATCCCTGGGAGATAAAAATAGAATCTGGGCAATAAAGTCAAGTCTAACCTTTTTTATCCTTTGTGCTTTGTCTAATTTCATGTGCTCCTAGGGTCCCGCATGCAGAGGTTCCACACCCGGCACTTCAGACCAGATTTCCTAGTGCAGAATGGCTGGGTCGACACCTCAGCTCCTGGGGCCCAGTGCAGACTCCACGATATAGAGCCTGAGCTACAGCCAACCCGGCCCTCGAGAGCTCCGCCGCCTCCCTCCCTCCCACTGACTCTGACAGGATCTCTACACAGCAGCCCAGCCCACAGCCCACGGGGTAGTGCATGCTCTCACCTCTCCATTCTCTGATCAAAATATAAAGTTTCCTTTGCTTGTGAACCAAACTCAGTCTCGATCTGTTGGCCCCAATGACACTGGGCAGGGGGACACTTGTTGGGGTCCACTCTGGAGGATCAGTAACAGAAATTGAGACTATTGTAACCTCAATGAACAGATGTGTGAGCCAAACTGTAGTTAACATAGAACAGTGTATAAGGCTCGGGTAAAATAAGATGTTTTTAACACTTCCATTTGATATTTCCATCACTTTTTATAAGCAAGTTCAGTGAAAAGGTTTGTCTTATTTGTCAGGTCAATATTAGAGAAACGAAGTGATTTCTTTCCAAGGATGTACAGCTAATAATCTTGGTTAAACCTTCAATCTTGTTTTAAATGCTTTTCCATTGAAAATGATACCTCTCTTTCAGCTCCCCCATTTCTGAGAAGTATAAAATCTTATAATTTATTATTACCAAAGGGGAAAGGTGGGAGGAGGGATAAATTAACAGTTTGGAATGAACACATACACACTGCTATGTATAAAATAGATCATCAACAAGGAACTACTGTATAGCACAGGGAACTACACTCAACATTTTGCAATAACCTATAAGGGGAAATAATCTGAAAAAGAATAGATATTTTTATTGACATCATCTATCAATGACAGTTAAAGTGTAGCCTAAGGGAAGCTGGTGGTGAGTGCTTCTGACCCTGAAGACTTCAATCATCTAAAGTTTGGACTCTGCCTACTTCCCAAGGCCCTTAATGAACATATGTGTAGCCGTAGCTTAAAAACTTCCCCAGTTTGGGTTTCGGGGAGACACTGATTTTGAAAAAGCCCTGGTGTTCTCCTTACATGAATGGGACTCTTCCTACTGCTAAAACATGTCTGTCACACCCAGAGGATGGTATACCATCTGATCGGGAAGAGTTTGGAAAAGGCATCTCATCTCCTCATCTCCTGGTGCTCGGGTTCACCCCTCCAGCGTCTTTACTAACAGTCTCCCCACTTGGAGATGTCAGCACTGTCAACATCCTGTTGCGTACAGTTTGGAATTTGTCCAGAGGATGAAGCGGAAGGATGAGGAACAATGAGAGACAAGTCCTAGGTGTTCAGACAGGCACATGTCACTCTAATTTCCAATCAGGAAGACGAATTGACCAAAGGCTAGGGTTGCCCATGGAAACAGTATAGGGCTTGAGGAAATCCCGCTGCTTTGTGGCCAGTTCCCATAAACACGAGTTGAACAATGGAACTCAGGGGCAGTAAAATTCACAAAACTGCAGAGTTGAAAATATCCATCACTGAAAAATGTCTTGAGGAAAGTCAGAGAAAAGGACTTGTAAGCAAGGGAGAATGGCAGGAAAGGGATTTGAGGAGGTAGAAAGGACTCGCCATTAAGCACAAGAAAAGGAGCTGAACATTGCCAACATTGCAGTTGGCCAAAAAGGGTGTATGCGTTCTTTTCTGTATATATTCAAGAAAAGGGCATACACTTTTTTAGCCAACCAAACAGGTGGGCACTGGAAGTCAATACTACAAAAGATATCACTTCGCATCAGTCAGAAGAGCCATCCTCATAAAGCGTAAACAACAGAAATGCAGGACAGGGCAACGAGAAGAGGGAGCCCTGTGAGACTTATAGTGGAAATGTATATTGCCAACGGCCATTCTGGAGAAGTGTATTGTGTTTACTAAAGCATCTAAAAAATGAGCTACAGAGCATAGGGCACTTGCACTCATGGGCGTATATCTTGGGAAAAACAAAAATCGAGAGGACACAGGCACCCCAATGTTTACCCCCTCTCTGTTTAAAAGATCCTCGACTAGGATATAACTTAAATGTCTCTGGAGGGAAAAAATGGATAGAGATGTGGTACTTAGGTAGAGTGGAATATTATTCAGCCTGGAAATCAATGAAATATGGCCAGTTGTAACAACTCCGGAGGAGTTACGTATGATCATTCTAAGTGACAGAATTCAAAAAGAAAAAGACACATATCATAAGATATCACTTAAAGGTGGAATCCAAAATGGCTACACATGAAATAAATTACAAAACAAAAACATAGTCAAATATGTAGAAAACACGCATAAGGCTGCTAAACGGGAAAGGTGGGGAGGGGTGAGGCATCATCCAGGAGGTTGAAATTAGCAAAGATACCATTCCAAATACCAAACTGATAATCAACAAGGCCTACACGGTAGCTAAAAGAACTGCACTCAGCACACTCAAGTCACCGGAAAAGAATATATACGACTGGTAAGAATCTGAAAAAGAATTTATTGATGTCTCTCTGTACGTGAATCAAGTGGATGTACAGCAGCAAGAAACAGAGCTTTGAAAATCAGCTGTAACCAATATAGTAATAAATTGAAAAAAATAAACGACAGAGAGACAGAGAAAACCTCTTACAACTTTTCCTCAGGGACGGTGATGCAACATGGATTGAACACATCTAGACCCACAGCAGGATGAGACATAAGGCTGGAAACTGTTTGCGCTAAGAGAAATGTGAGGTTGGGTGAGGAAATGCACACCCTTTAAAGTAATACTACCTGGTACCCATTCAATGGGTCCCAAATCTGCAGGTTCAAGGGATCTTCCTACAGCTAAAACATGCATGGAAAACCCAGAGGACTGTACACCATGTGATCGGGAGATGTGTCTAAAATGCACCTCATTTATCCTCTCCTGGTGCTCCTGTTCACCATTCCAGCCACGCTACTTAGAATCTCCCCACTTGGAGAATCAGCACATTTAAACTTCTGTTTCACACATTTTGCAAATTGTGAGGAGGATGAACGGGAAGAGGGGGAACCAATGAGAGAATAGTTGTAGGGGTTTGGACGGGCACATATCACTCTAATTTCCCATTAAGAATAAGAATTAAAGAAAGGCTCAGCCTGCCTCGCCGGAGCCAAAATAGGGCCTGAAGCAATCCTGCGGGTTTGAGGCCAGCTCACAAAAGAGCAACTTAAAAAATGGAGCTCAGGGTCACTGCAATTCACAAACCTGCAGAGTTATAAATGAAAACTAACGTCCAAAAATATGTTGAGGTAAGGCAAAGAAGAGGATCTGAATGCAAGACAGAATTGCAAGAAACAGATTTCAAGAGATAGATTGGACTCGTCTTTAACGCACATGAAAAGCGGCAGAATTTCGACAATGATGCAGTTGGCCCAAAAGGGCGTATGCGTTTTTTCCTGATTATATCCAGGAAAAAACGCATATGCACTTTATGGGCAACGAAGCAAGCAAGCAATGCAAATGTGCACAACAAAGAAGTCTCACTTCCCACCGGTCAAAAGGGCCATCCTAAAAAATTGTAAAAACCAGAAATGCAGGACAGGCCATGGAGAACAGGGAGCCTTTATACGCTGATGGGCAGTGTGTGAACTGCCGAGAGCCACTCTGGAGAAGTGTATGGTGGTTCCTAAATCATCTAAAAAACAGAGCTACAGAGCATAGGACACTTCCAATCATGGGAGTATATCTAGGGAAGTCTAAAAATCAACAAGACACAAGCACACCACAGTTTAGGGCTACTCTGTTTACAAGAACCTCAACTTCAGTACACCTTAAATATCCCAGGAAAGAGAACAATGGATAAAGAAGATGTGGTACTTATGTACAATGGAATATCTCTTCACCATGAAATCAATGTAATAAGGCTAGTAGAAGGATAAAGAGTGGATTTAGGTCTGATAATACTACTTGAAATAAGTCAAACAGAAAAAGAAACATATCATAAGATATCACTTATAGAGGGAGGGTAAATATGGCTGCACAAGAAATGAATTACAGAACAGAACAGTGTCTCACATTTAGAAAACACACTTATGTCAGCTTAAGGGGAAAGGAGAGGTGGGGTGATGCATAAAACCAGAGTTTGAAATTAGCACAGATACCGTTCAATAAACCAAATAGGTATTAGACAAGATCTACACCTTGCTCAATGAACTGGCCTCAACACACCCTATACACCGCAGAGAAATATATCTGAGGAATAAGAATCTTAAAACCCATGTATTGATATATCTCCATAAGGGAATCAAGTGTGTGCAGAGCGGCACAAACACAGCAGTGAAAAGGAGCTAAACCCCATTATAGAAATAAATTTTAAAAACAAAACGCTGAAACAATGAAAGAGAGAAAAATTCTTACAAAATTCGCTCAGGGGCTGTGATGCAACCTGGATTGACCACATATAAACCCACAGCTGGATAAGACATAAGGCTGGACACTTGGGGCTGACAGGATTGGTGAGCTTTGGTGAGCAACTGCCGAAAGTTTAATGCAATACTTCATGCTACTCAGTCCAAGGGTCCCAACACTCCAGGTTGAAGGGAATCTTCCTACAGCTAAACCATGCTTGGGAAACCCAGCGACTGGTATACCATATGATCGGGAAAGGTTTCTAAAACGCACCTCATTTTTCCTCTCCTGGGGCTCCGGATCGACATTCCAGCCGCTTTACTAACAACATCCCCACATGGAGTCAATGCCTTTAAGTTCTGGTATCGCACAGTCTGCAGTTAGTGCAGAGGATGAATGGGAATAGGGGGAACCAGTGAGAAACTAGCTGTAGCGGTTTCAATGGGCACATGTCACTCTAATATCACATCAGTAAGAAGAATTAACCAAAGGCACAGCAAGGTGCCCCAGAAGAAAAATAGGGCTTCAAGGAATCCTGTGGTTATGGGGCAAGACCACAAAAATAAGAGCTGAAAAATGGAGCTAAGGGCCACTGCAATTCAAAAACCTGCAGAGTTATAAAGGCCAACTATTTTTAAAAAATATATTGAGGTAAGGCTATGAAGAGGCATTGAAAGCAAGGCAGAATTGCAGGAAACCGATTTCAGGAGGTAGACTGGAATTGCATTGAAAACATATGAAGAGAGTCAGAACTCGACAATGATGCACTTGGCCAAAAAGGGCGTATGCGTTTTTTCCTGAATATATTCAGGAAAAAACGCATACGCCCTTTTTGGCCAACCAAGCAAGCTTGCAAAGGAAATCTGCACTACAATGAAGTCTCACTTCCCCCTGGTCAAAAGGGCCATCTGAAAAAAGTGTAAAATCCAGAAAGGCAGGACAGGCCATGGAGAACTGGGAGCCTTGTTATGCTGATGGGCGGGATGTAAATTGCCAACAGACACTCGGAGAAGTGTATGGTGTTTCCTGAAACATCTAAAAAACAAAGCAACAGAGCCTAGGGCACTTCCACTTATGGTCCTATAGCTTAGGGAAATTAAAATCAAAAAGACACAGCCACCCCAAAGTTTGGGACGGCTCTGTTTACAAGAACCTCGTTTACAGTACAAGTTCAATATCGCAGAAAGTGAAAAATGGATAAAGAACTTGTGGTACTTACGTACAATGCAATATCACTCAGCAATGAAATCTATGTCATCAGGCCCGTAGCAGCATAATGAGTGGATTCAGGTACGGTGATTCTAACTGAAATAAGTCACACAGAAAAAGAAACATCATAAGATATCACTAATACACGGAATGTAAACTTGGCTACACAGAACTGAATTACAAAACAGAACAGGGTCTCAAATTTAGAAAACCAACTTATGCTTGCTTAAGGGGAAAGGTGAGTTGGGGTGCTGCATAAAACCAGAGATTGAAATGAGCACAGATAAAGTTCCTTAAGCCAAATATGGAATAGACAAGAGCTACTCCTTGCTCAACGAAATGGACTCAACACCCCATATTAAACGCCTAAGAATGTACCTGACTAGTAAGTATCTTAAAACCTATGGATTGCTATGTCTCCGAAAGAGAATCAAGCATGTGTACAGGGGCATAAACGCAGCAGTGATAGGATTGGAGAGGTTCGGTGAGCAAATGAAGACCCTTTGAAGTCATATTGCATGGTACCCATTCCACGGGTCTCAACTCTCCAGGTTTAAGGTATTCTTCCTTCAGCTAAAACATGCATGTGGAACCCAGAGTATGATCAACCATGTGAACGGGAGACGTGTTCAAATATGTCTCAGTTTTCCTCCCCTGGTACTCGGGTGCAACATTCCAGACGCTTTACTAACACTCTCCCCACTTGGAGAGTCAGCCCTTTAACCTCCTGTTTGGCCCAGTTTGCAATTTCTGCGGAAGATGAACAGGAATAGCGAGAACCAATGAGAGACTAGCTGGAGGTGTCTGGACGGGCAAATTTAACTCTCATTTCCCACCAGGAAGAGGAAATAACCAAAGGCTCAGCGTGCCGTGCCGGAACCAGATTAGGGCCTGAAGCCATCCTGCGGTGTTGCGGCCAGCTCACAAGAAAGCGAGTTGAAGAAAGGAGCTCAGGGGCACTGTAATTCACAAACCTGCAGAGTTATAAATGACAGCTATCGTCCAAAAATATACTGAAGTAAGGCTGCCAAGAGGACTTGAAAGCGGGGCAGAATTGCAGGAAACCGATTTCAGGAGGTAGACTGGAATTGCATTGAAAGCATAGGAAAAGAGGCAGAACGTCCACAATGATGCACTTGGCCAAAAAGGGCGTATGCGTTTTTTCCTGAATATATTCAGGAAAAAACGCATACGCCCTTTTTGGCCAACCAAGCAAGCTTGCAAAGGAAATCTGCACTACAATGAAGTCTCACTTCCCCCCGGTCAAAAGGGCCATCTGAAAAAAGTGTAAAATCCAGAAAGGCAGGACAGGCCATGGAGAACTGGGAGCCTTGTTATGCTGATGGGCGGGATGTAAATTGCCAACAGACACTCGGGAGAAGTGTATGGTGTTTCCTGAAACATCTAAAAAACAAAGCAACAGAGCCTAGGGCACTTCCACTTATGGTCCTATAGCTTAGGGAAATTAAAATCAAAAAGACACAGCCACCCCAAAGTTTGGGACGCCTCTGTTTACAAGAACCTCGTTTACAGTACAAGTTCAATATCGCAGAAAGTGAAAAATGGATAAAGAAGTTGTGGTATTTACTTACAAAGCAATATCACTCAGCAATGAAATCTATGTCATCAGGCCCTTAGCAGCACAATGAGTGGATTCAGGTATGATGATTCTAACTGAAATAAGTCACACAGAAAAAGAAACATCATAAGATATCAGTAATACACGGAATGTAAACTTGGCTACACAGGAACTGAATTACAAAACAGAACAGGGTCTCAAATTTAGAAAACCAACTTATGCTTGCTTAAGGGGAAAGGTGAGTTGGGGTGCTGCATAAAACCAGAGATTGAAATGAGCACAGATAAAGTTCCTTAAGCCAAATATGGAATAGACAAGAGCTACTCCTTGCTCAACGAAATGGACTCAACACCGCATATTAAACGCCTAAGAATGTACCTGACTAGTAAGTATCTTAAAACCTATGGATTGCTATGTCTCCGAAAGAGAATCAAGCATGTGTACAGGGGCATAAACGCAGCAGTGATAGGATTGGAGAGGTTCGGTGAGCAAATGAAGACCCTTTGAAGTCATATTGCATGGTACCCATTCCACGGGTTTCAACTACCCAGGTTTAAGGTATTCTTCCTTCAGCTAAAACATGCATGTGGAACCTAGAGTATGATCAACCATGTGATCGGGAGACGTGTTCAAATATGTCTCAGTTTTCCTCCCCTGGTACTCGGGTGCAACATTCCAGACGCTTTACTAACACTCTCCCCACTTGGAGAGTCAGTGCCTTAACCTCCTGTTTGGCCCAGTTTGCAATTTCTGCGGAAGATGAACAGGAATAGCGAGAACCAATGAGAGACTAGCTGGAGGTGTCTGGACGGGCAAATTTAACTCTCATTTCCCACCAGGAAGAGGAATTAACCAAAGGCTCAGCGTGCCGTGCCGGAACCAGATTAGGGCCTGAAGCCATCCTGCGGTGTTGCGGCCAGGTCACAAGAAAGCGAGTTGAAGAAAGGAGCTCAGGGGCACTGTAATTCACAAACCTGCAGAGTTATAAATGACAGCTATCGTCCAAAAATAGACTGAAGTAAGGCTGCCAAGAGGACTTGAAAGCGGGGCAGAATTGCAGGAAACCGATTTCAGGAGGTAGACTGGAATTGCATTGAAAGCATAGGAAAAGAGGCAGAACGTCCACAATGATGCACTTGGCCAAAAAGGGCGTATGCGTTTTTTCCTGAATATATTCAGGAAAAAACGCATACGCCCTTTTTGGCCAACCAAGCAAGCTTGCAAAGGAAATCTGCACTACAATGCAGTCTCACTTCCCCCCGGTCAAAAGGGCCATCTGAAAAAAGTGTAAAATCCAGAAAGGCAGGACAGGCCATGGAGAACTGGGAGCCTTGTTATGCTGATGGGCGGGATGTAAATTGCCAACAGACACTCGGGAGAAGTGTATGGTGTTTCCTGAAACATCTAAAAAACAAAGCAACAGAGCCTAGGGCACTTCCACTTATGGTCCTATAGCTTAGGGAAATTAAAATCAAAAAGACACAGCCACCCCAAAGTTTGGGACGCCTCTGTTTACAAGAACCTCGTTTACAGTACAAGTTCAACATCGCAGAAAGTGAAAAATGGATAAAGAAGTTGTGGTATTTACTTACAAAGCAATATCACTCAGCAATGAAATCTATGTCATCAGGCCCTTAGCAGCACAATGAGTGGATTCAGGTATGATGATTCTAACTGAAATAAGTCACACAGAAAAAGAAACATCATAAGATATCAGTAATACACGGAATGTAAACTTGGCTACACAGGAACTGCATTCCAAAACAGAACAGGGTCTCAAATTTAGAAAACCAACTTATGCTTGCTTAAGGGGAAAGGTGAGTTGGGGTGCTGCATAAAACCAGAGATTGAAATGAGCACAGATAAAGTTCCTTAAGCCAAATATGGAATAGACAAGAGCTACTCCTTGCTCAACGAAATGGACTCAACACCGCATATTAAACGCCTAAGAATGTACCTGACTAGTAAGTATCTTAAAACCTATGGATTGCTATGTCTCCGAAAGAGAATCAAGCATGTGTACAGGGGCATAAACGCAGCAGTGATAGGATTGGAGAGGTTCGGTGAGCAAATGAAGACCCTTTGAAGTCATATTGCATGGTACCCATTCCACGGGTTTCAACTACCCAGGTTTAAGGTATTCTTCCTTCAGCTAAAACATGCATGTGGAACCCAGAGTATGATCAACCATGTGATCGGGAGACGTGTTCAAATATGTCTCAGTTTTCCTCCCCTGGTACTCGGGTGCAACATTCCAGACGCTTTACTAACACTCTCCCCACTTGGAGAGTCAGCGCCTTTAACCTCCTGTTTGGCCCAGTTTGCAATTTCTGCGGAAGATGAACAGGAATAGCGAGAACCAATGAGAGACTAGCTGGAGGTGTCTGGACGGGCAAATTTAACTCTCATTTCCCACCAGGAAGAGGAATTAACCAAAGGCTCAGCGTGCCGTGCCGGAACCAGATTAGGGCCTGAAGCCATCCTGCGGTGTTGCGGCCAGCTCACAAGAAAGCGAGTTGAAGAAAGGAGCTCAGGGGCACTGTAATTCACAAACCTGCAGAGTTATAAATGACAGCTATCGTCCAAAAATAGACTGAAGTAAGGCTGCCAAGAGGACTTGAAAGCGGGGCAGAATTGCAGGAAACCGATTTCAGGAGGTAGACTGGAATTGCATTGAAAGCATAGGAAAAGAGGCAGAACGTCCACAATGATGCACTTGGCCAAAAAGGGCGTATGCGTTTTTTCCTGAATATATTCAGGAAAAAACGCATACGCCCTTTTTGGCCAACCAAGCAAGCTTGCAAAGGAAATCTGCACTACAATGAAGTCTCACTTCCCCCCGGTCAAAAGGGCCATCTGAAAAAAGTGTAAAATCCAGAAAGGCAGGACAGGCCATGGAGAACTGGGAGCCTTGTTATGCTGATGGGCGGGATGTAAATTGCCAACAGACACTCGGGAGAAGTGTATGGTGTTTCCTGAAACATCTAAAAAACAAAGCAACAGAGCCTAGGGCACTTCCACTTATGGTCCTATAGCTTAGGGAAATTAAAATCAAAAAGACACAGCCACCCCAAAGTTTGGGACGCCTCTGTTTACAAGAACCTCGTTTACAGTACAAGTTCAACATCGCAGAAAGTGAAAAATGGATAAAGAAGTTGTGGTATTTACTTACAAAGCAATATCACTCAGCAATGAAATCTGTGTCATCAGGCCCTTAGCAGCACAATGAGTGGATTCAGGTATGATGATTCTAACTGAAATAAGTCACACAGAAAAAGAAACATCATAAGATATCAGTAATACACGGAATGTAAACTTGGCTACACAGGAACTGAATTACAGAACAGAACAGGGTCTCAAATTTAGAAAACCAACTTATGCTTGCTTAAGGGGAAAGGTGAGTTGGGGTGCTGCATAAAACCAGAGATTGAAATGAGCACAGATAAAGTTCCTTAAGCCAAATATGGAATAGACAAGAGCTACTCCTTGCTCAACGAAATGGACTCAACACCGCATATTAAACGCCTAAGAATATACCTGACTAGTAAGTATCTTAAAACCTATGGATTGCTATGTCTCCGAAAGAGAATCAAGCATGTGTACAGGGGCATAAACGCAGCAGTGATAGGATTGGAGAGGTTCGGTGAGCAAATGAAGACCCTTTGAAGTCATATTGCATGGTACCCATTCCACGGGTTTCAACTACCCAGGTTTTAGGTATTCTTCCTTCAGCTAAAACATGCATGTGGAACCCAGAGTATGATCAACCATGTGATCGGGAGACGTGTTCAAATATGTCTCAGTTTTCCTCCCCTGGTACTCGGGTGCAACATTCCAGACGCTTTACTAACACTCTCCCGACTTGGAGAGTCAGTCCCTTTAACCTCCTGTTTGGCCCAGTTTGCAATTTCTGCGGAAGATGAACAGGAATAGCGAGAACCAATGAGAGACTAGCTGGAGGTGTCTGGACGGGCAAATTTAACTCTCATTTCCCACCAGGAAGAGGAATTAACCAAAGGCTCAGCGTGCCGTGCCGGAACCAGATTAGGGCCTGAAGCCATCCTGCGGTGTTGCGGCCAGGTCACAAGAAAGCGAGTTGAAGAAAGGAGCTCAGGGGCACTGTAATTCACAAACCTGCAGAGTTATAAATGACAGCTATCGTCCAAAAATAGACTGAAGTAAGGCTGCCAAGAGGACTTGAAAGCGGGGCAGAATTGCAGGAAACCGATTTCAGGAGGTAGACTGGAATTGCATTGAAAGCATAGGAAAAGAGGCAGAACGTCCACAATGATGCACTTGGCCAAAAAGGGCGTATGCGTTTTTTCCTGAATATATTCAGGAAAAAACGCATACGCCCTTTTTGGCCAACCAAGCAAGCTTGCAAAGGAAATCTGCACTACAATGAAGTCTCACTTCCCCCCGGTCAAAAGGGCCATCTGAAAAAAGTGTAAAATCCAGAAAGGCAGGACAGGCCATGGAGAACTGGGAGCCTTGTTATGCTGATGGGCGGGATGTAAATTGCCAACAGACACTCGGGAGAAGTGTATGGTGTTTCCTGAAACATCTAAAAAACAAAGCAACAGAGCCTAGGGCACTTCCACTTATGGTCCTATAGCTTAGGGAAATTAAAATCAAAAAGACACAGCCACCCCAAAGTTTGGGACGCCTCTGTTTACAAGAACCTCGTTTACAGTACAAGTTCAACATCGCAGAAAGTGAAAAATGGATAAAGAAGTTGTGGTATTTACTTACAAAGCAATATCACTCAGCAATGAAATCTATGTCATCAGGCCCTTAGCAGCACAATGAGTGGATTCAGGTATGATGATTCTAACTGAAATAAGTCACACAGAAAAAGAAACATCATAAGATATCAGTAATACACGGAATGTAAACTTGGCTACACAGGAACTGAATTACAGAACAGAACAGGGTCTCAAATTTAGAAAACCAACTTATGCTTGCTTAAGGGTAAAGGTGAGTTGGGGTGCTGCATAAAACCAGAGATTGAAATGAGCACAGATAAAGTTCCTTAAGCCAAATATGGAATAGACAAGAGCTACTCCTTGCTCAACGAAATGGACTCAACACCGCATATTAAACGCCTAAGAATGTACCTGACTAGTAAGTATCTTAAAACCTATGGATTGCTATGTCTCCGAAAGAGAATCAAGCATGTGTACAGGGGCATAAACGCAGCAGTGATAGGATTGGAGAGGTTCGGTGAGCAAATGAAGACCCTTTGAAGTCATATTGCATGGTACCCATTCCACGGGTTTCAACTACCCAGGTTTAAGGTATTCTTCCTTCAGCTAAAACATGCATGTGGAACCTAGAGTATGATCAACCATGTGATCGGGAGACGTGTTCAAATATGTCTCAGTTTTCCCCCCTGGTACTCGGGTGCAACATTCCAGACGCTTTACTAACACTCTCCCCACTTGGAGAGTCAGTCCCTTTAACCTCCTGTTTGGCCCAGTTTGCAATTTCTGTGGAAGATGAACAGGAATAGCGAGAACCAATGAGAGACTAGCTGGAGGTGTCTGGACGGGCAAATTTAACTCTCATTTCCCACCAGGAAGAGGAATTAACCAAAGGCTCAGCGTGCCGTGCCGGAACCAGATTAGGGCCTGAAGCCATCCTGCGGTGTTGCGGCCAGCTCACAAGAAAGCGAGTTGAAGAAAGGAGCTCAGGGGCACTGTAATTCACAAACCTGCAGAGTTATAAATGACAGCTATCGTCCAAAAATATACTGAAGTAAGGCTGCCAAGAGGACTTGAAAGCGGGGCAGAATTGCAGGAAACCGATTTCAGGAGGTAGACTGGAATTGCATTGAAAGCATAGGAAAAGAGGCAGAACGTCCACAATGATGCACTTGGCCAAAAAGGGCGTATGCGTTTTTTCCTGAATATATTCAGGAAAAAACGCATACGCCCTTTTTGGCCAACCAAGCAAGCTTGCAAAGGAAATCTGCACTACAATGAAGTCTCACTTCCCCCCGGTCAAAAGGGCCATCTGAAAAAAGTGTAAAATCCAGAAAGGCAGGACAGGCCATGGAGAACTGGGAGCCTTGTTATGCTGATGGGCGGGATGTAAATTGCCAACAGACACTCGGGAGAAGTGTATGGTGTTTCCTGAAACATCTAAAAAACAAAGCAACAGAGCCTAGGGCACTTCCACTTATGGTCCTATAGCTTAGGGAAATTAAAATCAAAAAGACACAGCCACCCCAAAGTTTGGGACGCCTCTGTTTACAAGAACCTCGTTTACAGTACAAGTTCAACATCGCAGAAAGTGAAAAATGGATAAAGAAGTTGTGGTATTTACTTACAAAGCAATATCACTCAGCAATGAAATCTGTGTCATCAGGCCCTTAGCAGCACAATGAGTGGATTCAGGTATGATGATTCTAACTGAAATAAGTCACACAGAAAAAGAAACATCATAAGATATCAGTAATACACGGAATGTAAACTTGGCTACACAGGAACTGAATTACAGAACAGAACAGGGTCTCAAATTTAGAAAACCAACTTATGCTTGCTTAAGGGTAAAGGTGAGTTGGGGTGCTGCATAAAACCAGAGATTGAAATGAGCACAGATAAAGTTCCTTAAGCCAAATATGGAATAGACAAGAGCTACTCCTTGCTCAACGAAATGGACTCAACACCGCATATTAAACGCCTAAGAATGTACCTGACTAGTAAGTATCTTAAAACCTATGGATTGCTATGTCTCCGAAAGAGAATCAAGCATGTGTACAGGGGCATAAACGCAGCAGTGATAGGATTGGAGAGGTTCGGTGAGCAAATGAAGACCCTTTGAAGTCATATTGCATGGTACCCATTCCACGGGTTTCAACTACCCAGGTTTAAGGTATTCTTCCTTCAGCTAAAACATGCATGTGGAACCCAGAGTATGATCAACCATGTGATCGGGAGACGTGTTCAAATATGTCTCAGTTTTCCTCCCCTGGTACTCGGGTGCAACATTCCAGACGCTTTACTAACACTCTCCCCACTTGGAGAGTCAGTCCCTTTAACCTCCTGTTTGGCCCAGTTTGCAATTTCTGCGGAAGATGAACAGGAATAGCGAGAACCAATGAGAGACTAGCTGGAGGTGTCTGGACGGGCAAATTTAACTCTCATTTCCCACCAGGAAGAGGAATTAACCAAAGGCTCAGCGTGCCGTGCCGGAACCAGATTAGGGCCTGAAGCCATCCTGCGGTGTTGCGGCCAGCTCACAAGAAAGCGAGTTGAAGAAAGGAGCTCAGGGGCACTGTAATTCACAAACCTGCAGAGTTATAAATGACAGCTATCGTCCAAAAATATACTGAAGTAAGGCTGCCAAGAGGACTTGAAAGCGGGGCAGAATTGCAGGAAACCGATTTCAGGAGGTAGACTGGAATTGCATTGAAAGCATAGGAAAAGAGGCAGAACGTCCACAATGATGCACTTGGCCAAAAAGGGCGTATGCGTTTTTTCCTGAATATATTCAGGAAAAAACGCATACGCCCTTTTTGGCCAACCAAGCAAGCTTGCAAAGGAAATCTGCACTACAATGAAGTCTCACTTCCCCCCGGTCAAAAGGGCCATCTGAAAAAAGTGTAAAATCCAGAAAGGCAGGACCGGCCATGGAGAACTGGGAGCCTTGTTATGCTGATGGGCGGGATGTAAATTGCCAACAGACACTCGGGAGAAGTGTATGGTGTTTCCTGAAACATCTAAAAAACAAAGCAACAGAGCCTAGGGCACTTCCACTTATGGTCCTATAGCTTAGGGAAATTAAAATCAAAAAGACACAGCCACCCCAAAGTTTGGGACGCCTCTGTTTACAAGAACCTCGTTTACAGTACAAGTTCAACATCGCAGAAAGTGAAAAATGGATAAAGAAGTTGTGGTATTTACTTACAAAGCAATATCACTCAGCAATGAAATCTATGTCATCAGGCCCTTAGCAGCACAATGAGTGGATTCAGGTATGATGATTCTAACTGAAATAAGTCACACAGAAAAAGAAACATCATAAGATATCAGTAATACACGGAATGTAAACTTGGCTACACAGGAACTGAATTCCAAAACAGAACAGGGTCTCAAATTTAGAAAACCAACTTATGCTTGCTTAAGGGGAAAGGTGAGTTGGGGTGCTGCATAAAACCAGAGATTGAAATGAGCACAGATAAAGTTCCTTAAGCCAAATATGGAATAGACAAGAGCTACTCCTTGCTCAACGAAATGGACTCAACACCGCATATTAAACGCCTAAGAATGTACCTGACTAGTAAGTATCGTAAAACCTATGGATTGCTATGTCTCCGAAAGAGAATCAAGCATGTGTACAGGGGCATAAACGCAGCAGTGATAGGATTGGAGAGGTTCGGTGAGCAAATGAAGACCCTTTGAAGTCATATTGCATGGTACCCATTCCACGGGTTTCAACTCCCCAGGTTTAAGGTATTCTTCCTTCAGCTAAAACATGCATGTGGAACCCAGAGTATGATCAACCATGTGAACGGGAGACGTGTTCAAATATGTCTCAGTTTTCCTCCCCTGGTACTCGGGTGCAACATTCCAGACGCTTTACTAACACTCTCCCCACTTGGAGAGTCAGCCCTTTAACCTCCTGTTTGGCCCAGTTTGCAATTTCTGCGGAAGATGAACAGGAATAGCGAGAACCAATGAGAGACTAGCTGGAGGTGTCTGGACGGGCAAATTTAACTCTCATTTCCCACCAGGAAGAGGAATTAACCAAAGGCTCAGCGTGCCGTGCCGGAACCAGATTAGGGCCTGAAGCCATCCTGCGGTGTTGCGGCCAGCTCACAAGAAAGCGAGTTGAAGAAAGGAGCTCAGGGGCACTGTAATTCACAAACCTGCAGAGTTATAAATGACAGCTATCGTCCAAAAATAGACTGAAGTAAGGCTGCCAAGAGGACTTGAAAGCGGGGCAGAATTGCAGGAAACCGATTTCAGGAGGTAGACTGGAATTGCATTGAAAGCATAGGAAAAGAGGCAGAACGTCCACAATGATGCACTTGGCCAAAAAGGGCGTATGCGTTTTTTCCTGAATATATTCAGGAAAAAACGCATACGCCCTTTTTGGCCAACCAAGCAAGCTTGCAAAGGAAATCTGCACTACAATGAAGTCTCACTTCCCCCCGGTCAAAAGGGCCATCTGAAAAAAGTGTAAAATCCAGAAAGGCAGGACAGGCCATGGAGAACTGGGAGCCTTGTTATGCTGATGGGCGGGATGTAAATTGCCAACAGACACTCGGGAGAAGTGTATGGTGTTTCCTGAAACATCTAAAAAACAAAGCAACAGAGCCTAGGGCACTTCCACTTATGGTCCTATAGCTTAGGGAAATTAAAATCAAAAAGACACAGCCACCCCAAAGTTTGGGACGCCTCTGTTTACAAGAACCTCGTTTACAGTACAAGTTCAACATCGCAGAAAGTGAAAAATGGATAAAGAAGTTGTGGTATTTACTTACAAAGCAATATCACTCAGCAATGAAATCTGTGTCATCAGGCCCTTAGCAGCACAATGAGTGGATTCAGGTATGATGATTCTAACTGAAATAAGTCACACAGAAAAAGAAACATCATAAGATATCAGTAATACACGGAATGTAAACTTGGCTACACAGGAACTGAATTACAGAACAGAACAGGGTCTCAAATTTAGAAAACCAACTTATGCTTGCTTAAGGGTAAAGGTGAGTTGGGGTGCTGCATAAAACCAGAGATTGAAATGAGCACAGATAAAGTTCCTTAAGCCAAATATGGAATAGACAAGAGCTACTCCTTGCTCAACGAAATGGACTCAACACCGCATATTAAACGCCTAAGAATGTACCTGACTAGTAAGTATCTTAAAACCTATGGATTGCTATGTCTCCGAAAGAGAATCAAGCATGTGTACAGGGGCATAAACGCAGCAGTGATAGGATTGGAGAGGTTCGGTGAGCAAATGAAGACCCTTTGAAGTCATATTGCATGGTACCCATTCCACGGGTTTCAACTACCAGGTTTAAGGTATTCTTCCTTCAGCTAAAACATGCATGTGGAACCCAGAGTATGATCAACCATGTGATCGGGAGACGTGTTCAAATATGTCTCAGTTTTCCTCCCCTGGTACTCGGGTGCAACATTCCAGACGCTTTACTAACACTCTCCCCACTTGGAGAGTCAGCCCTTTAACCTCCTGTTTGGCCCAGTTTGCAATTTCTGCGGAAGATGAACAGGAATAGCGAGAACCAATGAGAGACTAGCTGGAGGTGTCTGGACGGGCAAATTTAACTCTCATTTCCCACCAGGAAGAGGAATTAACCAAAGGCTCAGCGTGCCGTGCCGGAACCAGATTAGGGCCTGAAGCCATCCTGCGGTGTTGCGGCCAGCTCACAAGAAAGCGAGTTGAAGAAAGGAGCTCAGGGGCACTGTAATTCACAAACCTGCAGAGTTATAAATGACAGCTATCGTCCAAAAATATACTGAAGTAAGGCTGCCAAGAGGACTTGAAAGCGGGGCAGAATTGCAGGAAACCGATTTCAGGAGGTAGACTGGAATTGCATTGAAAGCATAGGAAAAGAGGCAGAACGTCCACAATGATGCACTTGGCCAAAAAGGGCGTATGCGTTTTTTCCTGAATATATTCAGGAAAAAACGCATACGCCCTTTTTGGCCAACCAAGCAAGCTTGCAAAGGAAATCTGCACTACAATGAAGTCTCACTTCCCCCCGGTCAAAAGGGCCATCTGAAAAAAGTGTAAAATCCAGAAAGGCAGGACAGGCCATGGAGAACTGGGAGCCTTGTTATGCTGATGGGCGGGATGTAAATTGCCAACAGACACTCGGGAGAAGTGTATGGTGTTTCCTGAAACATCTAAAAAACAAAGCAACAGAGCCTAGGGCACTTCCACTTATGGTCCTATAGCTTAGGGAAATTAAAATCAAAAAGACACAGCCACCCCAAAGTTTGGGACGCCTCTGTTTACAAGAACCTCGTTTACAGTACAAGTTCAACATCGCAGAAAGTGAAAAATGGATAAAGAAGTTGTGGTATTTACTTACAAAGCAATATCACTCAGCAATGAAATCTATGTCATCAGGCCCTTAGCAGCACAATGAGTGGATTCAGGTATGATGATTCTAACTGAAATAAGTCACACAGAAAAAGAAACATCATAAGATATCAGTAATACACGGAATGTAAACTTGGCTACACAGGAACTGAATTACAGAACAGAACAGGGTCTCAAATTTAGAAAACCAACTTATGCTTGCTTAAGGGGAAAGGTGAGTTGGGGTGCTGCATAAAACCAGAGATTGAAATGAGCACAGATAAAGTTCCTTAAGCCAAATATGGAATAGACAAGAGCTACTCCTTGCTCAACGAAATGGACTCAACACCGCATATTAAACGCCTAAGAATGTACCTGACTAGTAAGTATCTTAAAACCTATGGATTGCTATGTCTCCGAAAGAGAATCAAGCATGTGTACAGGGGCATAAACGCAGCAGTGATAGGATTGGAGAGGTTCGGTGAGCAAATGAAGACCCTTTGAAGTCATATTGCATGGTACCCATTCCACGGGTTTCAACTCCCAGGTTTAAGGTATTCTTCCTTCAGCTAAAACATGCATGTGGAACCCAGAGTATGATCAACCATGTGATCGGGAGACGTGTTCAAATATGTCTCAGTTTTCCTCCCCTGGTACTCGGGTGCAACATTCCAGACGCTTTACTAACACTCTCCCCACTTGGAGAGTCAGTCCCTTTAACCTCCTGTTTGGCCCAGTTTGCAATTTCTGCGGAAGATGAACAGGAATAGCGAGAACCAATGAGAGACTAGCTGGAGGTGTCTGGACGGGCAAATTTAACTCTCATTTCCCACCAGGAAGAGGAATTAACCAAAGGCTCAGCGTGCCGTGCCGGAACCAGATTAGGGCCTGAAGCCATCCTGCGGTGTTGCGGCCAGGTCACAAGAAAGCGAGTTGAAGAAAGGAGCTCAGGGGCACTGTAATTCACAAACCTGCAGAGTTATAAATGACAGCTATCGTCCAAAAATAGACTGAAGTAAGGCTGCCAAGAGGACTTGAAAGCGGGGCAGAATTGCAGGAAACCGATTTCAGGAGGTAGACTGGAATTGCATTGAAAGCATAGGAAAAGAGGCAGAACGTCCACAATGATGCACTTGGCCAAAAAGGGCGTATGCGTTTTTTCCTGAATATATTCAGGAAAAAATGCATACGCCCTTTTTGGCCAACCAAGCAAGCTTGCAAAGGAAATCTGCACTACAATGAAGTCTCACTTCCCCCCGGTCAAAAGGGCCATCTGAAAAAAGTGTAAAATCCAGAAAGGCAGGACAGGCCATGGAGAACTGGGAGCCTTGTTATGCTGATGGGCGGGATGTAAATTGCCAACAGACACTCGGGAGAAGTGTATGGTGTTTCCTGAAACATCTAAAAAACAAAGCAACAGAGCCTAGGGCACTTCCACTTATGGTCCTATAGCTTAGGGAAATTAAAATCAAAAAGACACAGCCACCCCAAAGTTTGGGACGCCTCTGTTTACAAGAACCTCGTTTACAGTACAAGTTCAACATCGCAGAAAGTGAAAAATGGATAAAGAAGTTGTGGTATTTACTTACAAAGCAATATCACTCAGCAATGAAATCTATGTCATCAGGCCCTTAGCAGCACAATGAGTGGATTCAGGTATGATGATTCTAACTGAAATAAGTCACACAGAAAAAGAAACATCATAAGATATCAGTAATACACGGAATGTAAACTTGGCTACACAGGAACTGAATTACAGAACAGAACAGGGTCTCAAATTTAGAAAACCAACTTATGCTTGCTTAAGGGTAAAGGTGAGTTGGGGTGCTGCATAAAACCAGAGATTGAAATGAGCACAGATAAAGTTCCTTAAGCCAAATATGGAATAGACAAGAGCTACTCCTTGCTCAACGAAATGGACTCAACACCGCATATTAAACGCCTAAGAATGTACCTGACTAGTAAGTATCTTAAAACCTATGGATTGCTATGTCTCCGAAAGAGAATCAAGCATGTGTACAGGGGCATAAACGCAGCAGTGATAGGATTGGAGAGGTTCGGTGAGCAAATGAAGACCCTTTGAAGTCATATTGCATGGTACCCATTCCACGGGTTTCAACTCCCAGGTTTAAGGTATTCTTCCTTCAGCTAAAACATGCATGTGGAACCCAGAGTATGATCAACCATGTGATCGGGAGACGTGTTCAAATATGTCTCAGTTTTCCTCCCCTGGTACTCGGGTGCAACATTCCAGACGCTTTACTAACACTCTCCCCACTTGGAGAGTCAGTCCCTTTAACCTCCTGTTTGGCCCAGTTTGCAATTTCTGCGGAAGATGAACAGGAATAGCGAGAACCAATGAGAGACTAGCTGGAGGTGTCTGGACGGGCAAATTTAACTCTCATTTCCCACCAGGAAGAGGAATTAACCAAAGGCTCAGCGTGCCGTGCCGGAACCAGATTAGGGCCTGAAGCCATCCTGCGGTGTTGCGGCCAGCTCACAAGAAAGCGAGTTGAAGAAAGGAGCTCAGGGGCACTGTAATTCACAAACCTGCAGAGTTATAAATGACAGCTATCGTCCAAAAATAGACTGAAGTAAGGCTGCCAAGAGGACTTGAAAGCGGGGCAGAATTGCAGGAAACCGATTTCAGGAGGTAGACTGGAATTGCATTGAAAGCATAGGAAAAGAGGCAGAACGTCCACAATGATGCACTTGGCCAAAAAGGGCGTATGCGTTTTTTCCTGAATATATTCAGGAAAAAACGCATACGCCCTTTTTGGCCAACCAAGCAAGCTTGCAAAGGAAATCTGCACTACAATGAAGTCTCACTTCCCCCCGGTCAAAAGGGCCATCTGAAAAAAGTGTAAAATCCAGAAAGGCAGGACAGGCCATGGAGAACTGGGAGCCTTGTTATGCTGATGGGCGGGATGTAAATTGCCAACAGACACTCGGGAGAAGTGTATGGTGTTTCCTGAAACATCTAAAAAACAAAGCAACAGAGCCTAGGGCACTTCCACTTATGGTCCTATAGCTTAGGGAAATTAAAATCAAAAAGACACAGCCACCCCAAAGTTTGGAACGGCTCTGTTTACAAGAACCTCGTTTACAGTACAAGTTCAACATCGCAGAAAGTGAAAAATGGATAAAGAAGTTGTGGTATTTACTTACAAAGCAATATCACTCAGCAATGAAATCTATGTCATCAGGCCCTTAGCAGCACAATGAGTGGATTCAGGTATGATGATTCTAACTGAAATAAGTCACACAGAAAAAGAAACATCATAAGATATCAGTAATACACGGAATGTAAACTTGGCTACACAGGAACTGAATTACAGAACAGAACAGGGTCTCAAATTTAGAAAACCAACTTATGCTTGCTTAAGGGGAAAGGTGAGTTGGGGTGCTGCATAAAACCAGAGATTGAAATGAGCACAGATAAAGTTCCTTAAGCCAAATATGGAATAGACAAGAGCTACTCCTTGCTCAACGAAATGGACTCAACACCGCATATTAAACGCCTAAGAATGTACCTGACTAGTAAGTATCTTAAAACCTATGGATTGCTATGTCTCCGAAAGAGAATCAAGCATGTGTACAGGGGCATAAACGCAGCAGTGATAGGATTGGAGAGGTTCAGTGAGCAAATGAAGACCCTTTGAAGTCATATTGCATGGTACCCATTCCACGGGTTTCAACTCCCAGGTTTAAGGTATTCTTCCTTCAGCTAAAACATGCATGTGGAACCCAGAGTATGATCAACCATGTGATCGGGAGACGTGTTCAAATATGTCTCAGTTTTCCTCCCCTGGTACTCGGGTGCAACATTCCAGACGCTTTACTAACTCTCTCCCCACTTGGAGAGTCAGCGCCTTTAACCTCCTGTTTGGCCCAGTTTGCAATTTCTGCGGAAGATGAACAGGAATAGCGAGAACCAATGAGAGACTAGCTGGAGGTGTCTGGACGGGCAAATTTAACTCTCATTTCCCACCAGGAAGAGGAAATAACCAAAGGCTCAGCGTGCCGTGCCGGAACCAGATTAGGGCCTGAAGCCATCCTGCGGTGTTGCGGCCAGCTCAAAAGAAAGCGAGTTGAAGAAAGGAGCTCAGGGGCACTGTAATTCACAAACCTGCAGAGTTATAAATGACAGCTATCGTCCAAAAATAGACTGAAGTAAGGCTGCCAAGAGGACTTGAAAGCGGGGCAGAATTGCAGGAAACCGATTTCAGGAGGTAGACTGGAATTGCATTGAAAGCATAGGAAAAGAGGCAGAACGTCCACAATGATGCACTTGGCCAAAAAGGGCGTATGCGTTTTTTCCTGAATATATTCAGGAAAAAACGCATACGCCCTTTTTGGCCAACCAAGCAAGCTTGCAAAGGAAATCTGCACTACAATGAAGTCTCACTTCCCCCCGGTCAAAAGGGCCATCTGAAAAAAGTGTAAAATCCAGAAAGGCAGGACAGGCCATGGAGAACTGGGAGCCTTGTTATGCTGATGGGCGGGATGTAAATTGCCAACAGACACTCGGGAGAAGTGTATGGTGTTTCCTGAAACATCTAAAAAACAAAGCAACAGAGCCTAGGGCACTTCCACTTATGGTCCTATAGCTTAGGGAAATTAAAATCAAAAAGACACAGCCACCCCAAAGTTTGGAACGGCTCTGTTTACAAGAACCTCGTTTACAGTACAAGTTCAACATCGCAGAAAGTGAAAAATGGATAAAGAAGTTGTGGTATTTACTTACAAAGCAATATCACTCAGCAATGAAATCTATGTCATCAGGCCCTTAGCAGCACAATGAGTGGATTCAGGTATGATGATTCTAACTGAAATAAGTCACACAGAAAAAGAAACATCATAAGATATCAGTAATACACGGAATGTAAACTTGGCTACACAGGAACTGAATTACAGAACAGAACAGGGTCTCAAATTTAGAAAACCAACTTATGCTTGCTTAAGGGGAAAGGTGAGTTGGGGTGCTGCATAAAACCAGAGATTGAAATGAGCACAGATAAAGTTCCTTAAGTCAAATATGGAATAGACAAGAGCTACTCCTTGCTCAACGAAATGGACTCAACACCGCATATTAAACGCCTAAGAATGTACCTGACTAGTAAGTATCTTAAAACCTATGGATTGCTATGTCTCCGAAAGAGAATCAAGCATGTGTACAGGGGCATAAACGCAGCAGTGATAGGATTGGAGAGGTTCGGTGAGCAAATGAAGACCCTTTGAAGTCATATTGCATGGTACCCATTCCACGGGTCAACTCTCCGGTTTAAGGTATTCTTCCTTCAGCTAAAACATGCATGTGGAACCCACAGTATGATCAACCGTGTGAACCCGAGACGTGTTCAAATATGTCTCAGTTTTCGTACCTTGGTACTCGGGTGCAACATTCCAGACGCTTTACTAACACTCTCCCCACTTGGAGAGTCAGCGCCTTTAACCTCCTGTTTGGCCCAGTTTGCAATTTCTGCGGAAGATGAACAGGAATAGCGAGAACCAATGAGAGACTAGCTGGAGGTGTCTGGACGGGCAAATTTAACTCTCATTTCCCACCAGGAAGAGGAATAACCAAAGGCTCAGCGTGCCGTGCCGGAACCAGATTAGGGCCTGAAGCCATCCTGCGGTGTTGCGGCCAGCTCACAAGAAAGCGAGTTGAAGAAAGGAGCTCAGGGGCACTGTAATTCACAAACCTGCAGAGTTATAAATGACAGCTATCGTCCAAAAATAGACTGAAGTAAGGCTGCCAAGAGGACTTGAAAGCGGGGCAGAATTGCAGGAAACCGATTTCAGGAGGTAGACTGGAATTGCATTGAAAGCATAGGAAAAGAGGCAGAACGTCCACAATGATGCACTTGGCCAAAAAGGGCGTATGCGTTTTTTCCTGAATATATTCAGGAAAAAACGCATACGCCCTTTTTGGCCAACCAAGCAAGCTTGCAAAGGAAATCTGCACTACAATGAAGTCTCACTTCCCCCGGTCAAAAGGGCCATCTGAAAAAAGTGTAAAATCCAGAAAGGCAGGACAGGCCATGGAGAACTGGGAGCCTTGTTATGCTGATGGGCGGGATGTAAATTGCCAACAGACACTCGGGAGAAGTGTATGGTGTTTCCTGAAACATCTAAAAAACAAAGCAACAGAGCCTAGGGCACTTCCACTTATGGTCCTATAGCTTAGGGAAATTAAAATCAAAAAGACACAGCCACCCCAAAGTTTGGAACGGCTCTGTTTACAAGAACCTCGTTTACAGTACAAGTTCAACATCGCAGAAAGTGAAAAATGGATAAAGAAGTTGTGGTATTTACTTACAAAGCAATATCACTCAGCAATGAAATCTGTGTCATCAGGCCCTTAGCAGCACAATGAGTGGATTCAGGTATGATGATTCTAACTGAAATAAGTCACACAGAAAAAGAAACATCATAAGATATCAGTAATACACGGAATGTAAACTTGGCTACACAGGAACTGAATTACAGAACAGAACAGGGTCTCAAATTTAGAAAACCAACTTATGCTTGCTTAAGGGGAAGGTGAGTTGGGGTGCTGCATAAAACCAGAGATTGAAATGAGCACAGATAAAGTTCCTTAAGCCAAATATGGAATAGACAAGAGCTACTCCTTGCTCAACGAAATGGACTCAACACCGCATATTAAACGCCTAAGAATGTACCTGACTAGTAAGTATCTTAAAACCTATGGATTGCTATGTCTCCGAAAGAGAATCAAGCATGTGTACAGGGGCATAAACGCAGCAGTGATAGGATTGGAGAGGTTCGGTGAGCAAATGAATACCCTTTGAAGTCATATTGCATGGTACCCATTCCACGGGTTTCAACTCCCAGGTTTAAGGTATTCTTCCTTCAGCTAAAACATGCATGTGGAACCCAGAGTATGATCAACCATGTGAACGGGAGACGTGTTTACAACATTGTCTCCCTTTTCCTCCCCTGCGGAAGATGAACAGGAATAGCGAGAACCAATGAGAGACTAGCTGGAGGTGTCTGGACGGGCAAATTTAACTCTCATTTCCCACCAGGAAGAGGAAATAACCAAAGGCTCAGCGTGCCGTGCCGGAACCAGATTAGGGCCTGAAGCCATCCTGCGGTGTTGCGGCCAGCTCACAAGAAAGCGAGTTGAAGAAAGGAGCTCAGGGGCACTGTAATTCACAAACCTGCAGAGTTATAAATGACAGCTATCGTCCAAAAATATGAAGTAAGGCTGCCAAGAGGACTTGAAAGCGGGGCAGAATTGCAGGAAACCGATTTCAGGAGGTAGACTGGAATTGCATTGAAAGCATAGGAAAAGAGGCAGAACGTCCACAATGATGCACTTGGCCAAAAAGGGCGTATGCGTTTTTTTCCTGAATATATTCAGGAAAAAACGCATACGCCCTTTTTGGCCAACCAAGCAAGCTTGCAAAGGAAATCTGCACTACAATGAAGTCTCACTTCCCCCCGGTCAAAAGGGCCATCTGAAAAAAGTGTAAAATCCAGAAAGGCAGGACAGGCCATGGAGAACTGGGAGCCTTGTTATGCTGATGGGCGGGATGTAAATTGCCAACAACACTCGGGAGAAGTGTATGGTGTTTCCTGAAACATCTAAAAAACAAAGCAACAGAGCCTAGGGCACTTCCACTTATGGTCCTATAGCTTAGGGAAATTAAAATCAAAAAGACACAGCCACCCCAAAGTTTGGGACGCCTCTGTTTACAAGAACCTCGTTTACAGTACAAGTTCAACATCGCAGAAAGTGAAAAATGGATAAAGAAGTTGTGGTATTTACTTACAAAGCAATATCACTCAGCAATGAAATCTATGTCATCAGGCCCTTAGCAGCACAATGAGTGGATTCAGGTACGATGATTCTAACTGAAATAAGTCACACAGAAAAAGAAACATCATAAGATATCAGTAATACACGGAATGTAAACTTGGCTACACAGGAACTGAATTACAGAACAGAACAGGGTCTCAAATTTAGAAAACCAACTTATGCTTGCTTAAGGGGAAAGGTGAGTTGGGGTGCTGCATAAAACCAGAGATTGAAATGAGCACAGATAAAGTTCCTTAAGCCAAATATGGAATAGACAAGAGCTACTCCTTGCTCAACGAAATGGACTCAACACCGCATATTAAACGCCTAAGAATGTACCTGACTAGTAAGTATCTTAAAACCTATGGATTGCTATGTCTCCGAAAGAGAATCAAGCATGTGTACAGGGGCATAAACGCAGCAGTGATAGGATTGGAGAGGTTCGGTGAGCAAATGAAGACCCTTTGAAGTCATATTGCATGGTACCCATTCCACGGGTCTCAACTCTCCAGGTTTAAGGTATTCTTCCTTCAGCTAAAACATGCATGTGGAACCCAGAGTATGATCAACCATGTGATCGGGAGACGTGTTCAAATATGTCTCAGTTTTCCTCCCCTGGTACTCGGGTGCAACATTCCAGACGCTTTACTAACACTCTCCCCACTTGGAGAGTCAGCGCCTTTAACCTCCTGTTTGGCCCAGTTTGCAATTTCTGCGGAAGATGAACAGGAATAGCGAGAACCAATGAGAGACTAGCTGGAGGTGTCTGGACGGGCAAATTTAACTCTCATTTCCCACCAGGAAGAGGAATTAACCAAAGGCTCAGCGTGCCGTGCCGGAACCAGATTAGGGCCTGAAGCCATCCTGCGGTGTTGCGGCCAGCTCACAAGAAAGCGAGTTGAAGAAAGGAGCTCAGGGGCACTGTAATTCACAAACCTGCAGAGTTATAAATGACAGCTATCGTCCAAAAATAGACTGAAGTAAGGCTGCCAAGAGGACTTGAAAGCGGGGCAGAATTGCAGGAAACCGATTTCAGGAGGTAGACTGGAATTGCATTGAAAGCATAGGAAAAGAGGCAGAACGTCCACAATGATGCACTTGGCCAAAAAGGGCGTATGCGTTTTTTCCTGAATATATTCAGGAAAAAACGCATACGCCCTTTTTGGCCAACCAAGCAAGCTTGCAAAGGAAATCTGCACTACAATGAAGTCTCACTTCCCCCCGGTCAAAAGGGCCATCTGAAAAAAGTGTAAAATCCAGAAAGGCAGGACAGGCCATGGAGAACTGGGAGCCTTGTTATGCTGATGGGCGGGATGTAAATTGCCAACAGACACTCGGGAAAGTGTATGGTGTTTCCTGAAACATCTAAAAAACAAAGCAACAGAGCCTAGGGCACTTCCACTTATGGTCCTATAGCTTAGGGAAATTAAAATCAAAAGACACAGCCACCCCAAAGTTTGGGACGCCTCTGTTTACAAGAACCTCGTTTACAGTACAAGTTCAACATCGCAGAAAGTGAAAAATGGATAAAGAAGTTGTGGTATTTACTACAAAGCAATATCACTCAGCAATGAAATCTGTGTCATCAGGCCCTTAGCAGCACAATGAGTGGATTCAGGTATGATGATTCTAACTGAAATAAGTCACACAGAAAAAGAAACATCATAAGATATCAGTAATACACGGAATGTAAACTTGGCTACACAGGAACTGAATTACAGAACAGAACAGGGTCTCAAATTTAGAAAACCAACTTATGCTTGCTTAAGGGGAAAGGTGAGTTGGGGTGCTGCATAAAACCAGAGATTGAAATGAGCACAGATAAAGTTCCTTAAGCCAAATATGGAATAGACAAGAGCTACTCCTTGCTCAACGAAATGGACTCAACACCGCATATTAAACGCCTAAGAATGTACCTGACTAGTAAGTATCTTAAAACCTATGGATTGCTATGTCTCCGAAAGAGAATCAAGCATGTGTACAGGGGCATAAACGCAGCAGTGATAGGATTGGAGAGGTTCGGTGAGCAAATGAAGACCCTTTGAAGTCATATTGCATGGTACCCATTCCACGGGTCTCAACTCTCCAGGTTTAAGGTATTCTTCCTTCAGCTAAAACATGCATGTGGAACCCAGAGTATGATCAACCATGTGAACGGGAGACGTGTTCAATATGTCTCAGTTTTCCTCCCCTGGTACTCGGGTGCAACATTCCAGACGCTTTACTAACACTCTCCCCACTTGGAGAGTCAGCGCCTTTAACCTCCTGTTTGGCCCAGTTTGCAATTTCTGCGGAAGATGAACAGTAGCTGAGAGAAACTCAAATGGAAGCCCTTGCCGTGTTGTGAAGCCAACTGCAACCGCATGCAGCTTGCAGGAAGGAAGATGCTTGCACGACAAGGTAGATTGGAATTGCTTGAAAGCATAGGAAAAGAGGCAGAACGTCCACAATGATGCACTTGGCCAAAATGGCATATGCGTTTTTTCCTGAATATATTCAGGAAAAAACGCATACGCCCTTTTTGGCCAACCAAGCAAGCTTGCAAAGGAAATCTGCACTACAATGAGTCTCACTTCCCCCGGTCAAAAGGGCCATCTGAAAAAAGTGTAAAATCCAGAAAGGCAGGACATGGAGAACTGGGAGCCTTGTTATGCTGATGGGCGGGATGTAAATTGCCAACAGACACTCGGGAGAAGTGTATGGTGTTTCCTGAAACATCTAAAAAACAAAGCAACAGAGCCTAGGGCACTTCCACTTATGGTCCTATAGCTTAGGGAAATTAAAATCAAAAAGACACAGCCACCCCAAAGTTTGGGACGGCTCTGTTTACAAGAACCTCGTTTACAGTACAAGTTCAACATCGCAGAAAGTGAAAAATGGATAAAGAAGTTGTGGTATTTACTTACAAAGCAATATCACTCAGCAATGAAATCTATGTCATCAGGCCCTTAGCAGCACAATGAGTGGATTCAGGTATGATGATTCTAACTGAAATAAGTCACACAGAAAAAGAAACATCATAAGATATCAGTAATACACGGAATGTAAACTTGGCTACACAGGAACTGAATTACAGAACAGAACAGGGTCTCAAATTTAGAAAACCAACTTATGCTTGCTTAAGGGTAAAGGTGAGTTGGGGTGCTGCATAAAACCAGAGATTGAAATGAGCACAGATAAAGTTCCTTAAGCCAAATATGGAATAGACAAGAGCTACTCCTTGTCAACGAAATGACTCCACACCGCATATTAAACGCCTAAGAATGTACCTGACTAGTAAGTATCTTAAAACTTATTGATTGCTATGTCTCCGATGAGAATCAAGCGTGTGTACAGGGGCATAAACGCAGCAGTGAATAGGATTGGAGAGGTTCGGTGAGCAAATGAAGACCCTTTGAAGTCATATTAAGCATGGGACCCATTACAAGGGTTCAAACTACCCAGGATTTAAGTGATTCTTCCTTCAGCTAAAACATGCATGTGGAACCAGAGTATGATCAAACCATGTGATCGGGAGACGTGTTCAAATATGTCTCAGTTTTCCTCCCCTGGTACTTCGGGTGCAACATTCCAGACGCTTTACTAACACTCTCCCCACTTGAGAGTCAGTCCTTTAACCTCCTGTTTGGCCCAGTTTGCAATTTCTGCGGAAGATGAACAGGAATAAGCGAGAACCAATGAAGACTAGCTGGAGGTGTCTGGACGGGCAAATTTAACTCTCATTTCCCACCAGGAAGAGGAATAACCAAAGGCTCAGCGTGCCGTGCCGGAACCAGATTAGGGCCTGAAGCCATCCTGCGGTGTTGCGGCCAGCTCACAAGAAAGCGAGTTGAAGAAAGGAGCTCAGGGGCACTGTAATTCACAAACCTGCAGAGTTATAAATGACAGCTATCGTCCAAAAATATACTGAAGTAAGGCTGCCAAGAGGACTTGAAAGCGGGGCAGAATTGCAGGAAACCGATTTCAGGAGGTAGACTGGAATTGCATTGAAAGCATAGGAAAAGAGGCAGAACGTCCACAATGATGCACTTGGCCAAAAAGGGCGTATGCGTTTTTTCCTGAATATATTCAGGAAAAAACGCATACGCCCTTTTTGGCCAACCAAGCAAGCTTGCAAAGGAAATCTGCACTACAATGAAGTCTCACTTCCCCCCGGTCAAAAGGGCCATCTGAAAAAAGTGTAAATCCAGAAAGGCAGGACAGGCCATGGAGAACTGGGAGCCTTGTTATGCTGATGGGCGGGATGTAAATTGCCAACAACCACTCGGGAGAAGTGTATGGTGTTTCCTGAAACATCTAAAAAACAAAGCAACAGAGCCTAGGGCACTTCCACTTATGGTCCTATAGCTTAGGGAAATTAAAATCAAAAAGACACAGCACCCCAAATTTGGAACGGCTCTTTTTACAAGAACCTCTTTTACTACAAGTTAAATATCCAGAGAGTGAAATAATGGATAAAGAAGTTGCGGTACTTACTGTACAACAGCAATACCACTCAGCAATGAAATCTATGTCATCAGGCCCGTAGCAGCATAATGAGTGGATTGAGGCCGATGATTCTAAGTGAAATAAGTCACACAGAAAAGAAACATCATAAGTATCACTAATACACGGAATGTGAACTTGGCTACACATGAACTGAATTACAAACAGAACAGGGTCTCAAGTTTAGAAAACCAACTTATGCCTGCTTAAGGGGGATGGTGAGTTGGGGTGCTGCATAAAAAGAGTTTGAAATTAGCACAGATACCGTTCCATAAGACTAATATGTAATAGACAAGAGCTACCCTTGCTCAACGAAATGGATTCAACACCAATATTATCCCTAAGACCTGACTAGAAAGTATCTTAAAACCTAAAATTGCTGATGGTGTGAGAAAAGGAATCAAGCACTGTGTTGGGGCATAAACGCAGCAGTGATAGGATTGGAATTTCTTTAAGCTAACAATAGAATTACCATATGAACAGTCATATTGCATGTACCCATATAACGGAGTCTTCAACCTCCAAGGTTTAAGGCATTCTTCCTTCAGCTAAAACAACCATGTGGAGACACCTAAATGATCAACCATGGAATGCATAAACGTGTTCAAATATGTCTCATTTTACTCCCTGGTAATCGGGCAACTTCCAGACGCTTGACTAACACTTCCCCACTTGGAGTAGTCAGCGCCTTTAACCTCCTGTATGGCCCATTTGCAATTTATGCGGAAAGATGAACATACATAGAACCTGGAAGCTCTTTGTGGCCAACAGATGGCTTGACAAGGAACATATGCACTACAATGAAACCACTGTCCCCCCGAGTTAAAAGGTCCATATGAAATAAGTTTAAATGTATAAAACAGGACAACCCAGGGGAACTGGATTTGTTATGAATAATTATTAAAAGATGTAATTGTAAACAAAAAACAGGAAACATTTGTTTCCTGAAACATCTAAAAAACAAACAGCAACAGAGCCTAGGGCACTTCCACTTAGGTCCTATAGCTTAGGGAAATTAAAATCAGAAAAACACAGCCACCCCAAAGTTTGGGCACGCCTCTGTTTGTAAGAACCTCAGTTTACCAGTACCGTTCAACATCGCAGAAAGTGAAAAATGGATAAACAAGCTTGTGTATTTACTTAGGCAGCAATGAGTCACTGCAGCCGTGACATTGCTGCCTCAGGCCCTTAGCAGCACCCTGAGTGGATTCAGGAATGATGATTCTAACTGAAATAAGTCACACAGAAAAAGAATGCATCATAAGATCCTCAGTAATACATGGAATGTAAACTTGGGTGACACAGGAACTGAATTACAGCCAGAACAGGGTCTGCAAATTTAGAAACCAACTCACCTTGCCAAGGGTAAAGCGTGAGTTGGGGTGCTGCATAAAACCAGAGATGAAATGGCACAGCTAAAGTCCTTAAGCCTGGATGGAATAGACACAGAGGCACTCCTTGCTCAACGGCACGGACTGCAACACCGCAATTAAACGCCTAAGTGCTACCTGAGTAGTAAGTATCTTAAAACCTTGGATTGCTGGTCTCCGAAAGAGAATCAAGCATGTGTACAGGGGCATAAACGCAGCAGTGATAGGATTGGAGAGGTTCGGTGAGCAAATGAAGACCTTTGAAGTCATATTGCATGGTACCCATTACCGGGTCTCAACTCTCCAGGTTTAAGGTATTCTTCCTTCAGCTAAAACATGCATGTGGAACCCAGAGTATGATCAACCATGTGATCGGGAGACGTGTTCAAATATGTCTCAGTTTTCCTCCCCTGGTACTCGGGTGCAACATTCCAGACGCTTTACTAACACTCTCCCCACTTGGAGAGTCAGCCCTTTAACCTCCTGTTTGGCCCAGTTTGCAATTTCTGCGGAAGATGAACAGGAATAGCGAGAACCAATGAGAGACTAGCTGGAGGTGTCTGGACGGGCAAATTTAACTCTCATTTCCCACCAGGAAGAGGAATTAACCAAAGGCTCAGCGTGCCGTGCCGGAACCAGATTAGGGCCTGAAGCCATCCTGCGGTGTTGCGGCCAGCTCAAAGAAAGCGAGTTGAAGAAAGGAGCTCAGGGGCACTGTAATTCACAACCTGCAGAGTTATAAATGACAGCTATCGTCCAAAAATAGACTGAAGTAAGGCTGCCAAGAGGACTTGAAAGCGGGGCAGAATTGCAGGAAACCGATTTCAGGAGGTAGACTGGAATTGCATTGAAAGCATAGGAAAAGAGGCAGAACGTCCACAATGATGCACTTGGCCAAAAAGGGCGTATGCGTTTTTTCCTGAATATATTCAGGAAAAAACGCATACGCCCTTTTTGGCCAAACAAGCAAGCTTGCAAAGGAAATCTGCACTACAATGAAGTCTCACTTCCCCCGGTCAAAAGGGCCATCTGAAAAACGTGTAAAATCCAGAAAGGCAGGACAGGCCATGGAGAACTGGGAGCCTTGTTATGCTGATGGCGGGATGTAAATTGCCAACAGACACTCGGGAGAAGTGTATGGTGTTTCCTGAAACATCTAAAAAACAAAGCAACAGAGCCTAGGGCACTTCCACTTATGGTCCTATAGCTTAGGGAAATTAAAATCAAAAAGACACAGCCACCCCAAAGTTTGGAACGACTCTGTTTACAAGAACCTCGTTTACAGTACAAGTTCAACATCGCAGAAAGTGAAAAATGGATAAAGAAGTTGTGGTATTTACTTACAAAGCAATATCACTCAGCAATGAAATCTATGTCATCAGGGCCTTAGCAGCACAATGAGTGGATTCAGGTATGATGATTCTAACTGAAATAAGTCACACAGAAAGAAACATCATAAGATATCAGTAATACACGGAATGTAAACTTGGCTACACAGGAACTGAATTACAGAACAGAACAGGGTCTCAAATTTAGAAAACCAACTTATGCTTGCTTAAGGGGAAAGGTGAGTTGGGGTGCTGCATAAAACCAGAGATTGAAATGAGCACAGATAAAGTTCCTTAAGCCAAATATGGAATAGACAAGAGCTACTCCTTGCTCAACGAAATGGACTCAACACCGCATATTAAACGCCTAAGAATGTACCTGACTAGTAAGTATCTTAAAACCTATGGATTGCTATGTCTCCGAAAGAGAATCAAGCATGTGTACAGGGGCATAAACGCAGCAGTGATAGGATTGGAGAGGTTCGGTGAGCAAATGAAGACCCTTTGAAGTCATATTGCATGGTACCCATTACACGGGTCTCAACTCTCCAGGTTTAAGGTATTCTTCCTTCAGCTAAAACATGCATGTGGAACCCAGAGTATGATCAACCATGTGATCGGGAGACGTGTTCAAATATGTCTCAGTTTTCCTCCCCTGGTACTCGGGTGCAACATTCCAGACGCTTTACTAACACTCTCCCCTCTTGGAGAGTCAGCGCCTTTAACCTCCTGTTTGGCCCAGTTTGCAATTTCTGCGGAAGATGAACAGGAATAGCGAGAACCAATGAGAGACTAGCTGGAGGTGTCTGGACGGGCAAATTTAACTCTCATTTCCCACCAGGAAGAGGAATTAACCAAAGGCTCAGCGTGCCGTGCCGGAACCAGATTAGGGCCTGAAGCCATCCTGCGGTGTTGCGGCCCAGGTCACAAGAAAGCGAGTTGAAGAAAGGAGCTCAGGGGCACTGTAATTCACAAACCTGCAGAGTTATAAATGACAGCTATCGTCCAAAAATAGACTGAAGTAAGGCTGCCAAGAGGACTTGAAAGCGGGGCAGAATTGCAGGAAACCGATTTCAGGAGGTAGACTGGAATTGCATTGAAAGCATAGGAAAAGAGGCAGAACGTCCACAATGATGCACTTGGCCAAAAAGGGCGTATGCGTTTTTTCCTGAATATATTCAGGAAAAAACGCATACGCCCTTTTTGGCCAACCAAGCAAGCTTGCAAAGGAAATCTGCACTACAATGAAGTCTCACTTCCCCCCGGTCAAAAGGGCCATCTGAAAAAAGTGTAAAATCCAGAAAGGCAGGACAGGCCATGGAGAACTGGGAGCCTTGTTATGCTGATGGGCGGGATGTAAATTGCCAACAACCACTCGGGAGAAGTGTATGGTGTTTCCTGAAACATCTAAAAACAAAGCAACAGAGCCTAGGGCACTTCCACTTATGGTCCTATAGCTTAGGGAAATTAAAATCAAAAAGACACAGCCACCCCAAAGTTTGGAACGGCTCTGTTTACAAGAACCTCGTTTACAGTACAAGTTCAACATCGCAGAAAGTGAAAAATGGATAAAGAAGTTGTGGTATTTACTTACAAAGCAATATCACTCAGCAATGAAATCTATGTCATCAGGCCCTTAGCAGCACAATGAGTGGATTCAGGTATGATGATTCTAACTGAAATAAGTCACACAGAAAAAGAAACATCATAAGATATCAGTAATACACGGAATGTAAACTTGGCTACACAGGAACTGAATTACAGACAGACAGGGTCTCAAATTTAGAAAACCAACTTATGCTTGCTTAAGGGTAAAGGTGAGTTGGGGTGCTGCATAAAACCAGAGATTGAAATGAGCACAGATAAAGTTCCTTAAGCCAAATATGGAATAGACAAGAGCTACTCCTTGCTCAACGAAATGGACTCAACACCGCATATTAAACGCCTAAGAATGTACCTGACTAGTAAGTATCTTAAAACCTATGGATTGCTATGTCTCCGAAAGAGAATCAAGCATGTGTACAGGGGCATAAACGCAGCAGTGATAGGATTGGAGAGGTTCGGTGAGCAAATGAAGACCCTTTGAAGTCATATTGCATGGTACCCATTACACGGGTCTCAACTCTCCAGGTTTAAGGTATTCTTCCTTCAGCTAAAACATGCATGTGGAACCCAGAGTATGATCAACCATGTGAACGGGAGACGTGTTCAAATATGTCTCAGTTTTCTCCCCTGGTACTCGGGTGCAACATTCCAGACGCTTTACTAACACTCTCCCCACTTGGAGAGTCAGCGCCTTTAACCTCCTGTTTGGCCCAGTTTGCAATTTCTGCGGAAGATGAACAGGAATAGCGAGAACCAATGAGAGACTAGCTGGAGGTGTCTGGACGGGCAAATTTAACTCTCATTTCCCACCAGGAAGAGGAAATAACCAAAGGCTCAGCGTGCCGTGCCGGAACCAGATTAGGGCCTGAAGCCATCCTGCGGTGTTGCGGCCAGCTCACAAGAAAGCGAGTTGAAGAGGAGCTCAGGGGCACTGTAATTCACAAACCTGCAGAGTTATAAATGACAGCTATCGTCCAAAAATAGACTGAAGTAAGGCTGCCAAGAGGACTTGAAAGCGGGGCAGAATTGCAGGAAACCGATTTCAGGAGGTAGACTGGAATTGCATTGAAAGCATAGGAAAAGAGGCAGAACGTCCACAATGATGCACTTGGCCAAAAAGGGCGTATGCGTTTTTTCCTGAATATATTCAGGAAAAAACGCATACGCCCTTTTTGGCCAACCAAGCAAGCTTGCAAAGGAAATCTGCACTACAATGAAGTCTCACTTCCCCCGGTCAAAAGGGCCATCTGAAAAAAGTGTAAAATCCAGAAAGGCAGGACAGGCCATGGAGAACTGGGAGCCTTGTTATGCTGATGGGCGGGATGTAAATTGCCAACAGACACTCGGGAGAAGTGTATGGTGTTTCCTGAAACATCTAAAAAACAAAGCAACAGAGCCTAGGGCACTTCCACTTATGGTCCTATAGCTTAGGGAAATTAAAATCAAAAAGACACAGCCACCCAAATGTTGGGAACGGCTCTGTTTACAAGAACCTCGTTTACAGTACAAGTTCAACATCGCAGAAAGTGAAAAATGGATAAAGAAGTTGTGGTATTTACTTACAAAGCAATATCACTCAGCAATGAAATCTATGTCATCAGGCCCTTAGCAGCACAATGAGTGGATTCAGGTATGATGATTCTAACTGAAATAAGTCACACAGAAAAAGAAACATCATAAGATATCAGTAATACACGGAATGTAAACTTGGCTACACAGGAACTGAATTACAGAACAGAACAGGGTCTCAAATTTAGAAAACCAACTTATGCTTGCTTAAGGGTAAAGGTGAGTTGGGGTGCTGCATAAAACCAGAGATTGAAATGAGCACAGATAAAGTTCCTTAAGCCAAATATGGAATAGACAAGAGCTACTCCTTGCTCAACGAAATGGACTCAACACCGCATATTAAACGCCTAAGAATGTACCTGACTAGTAAGTATCTTAAAACCTATGGATTGCTATGTCTCCGAAAGAGAATCAAGCATGTGTACAGGGGCATAAACGCAGCAGTGATAGGATTGGAGAGGTTCGGTGAGCAAATGAAGACCCTTTGAAGTCATATTGCATGGTACCCATTCCACGGGTTTCAACTACCCAGGTTTAAGGTATTCTTCCTTCAGCTAAAACATGCATGTGGAACCTAGAGTATGATCAACCATGTGATCGGGAGACGTGTTCAAATATGTCTCAGTTTTCCTCCCCTGGTACTCGGGTGCAACATTCCAGACGCTTTACTAACACTCTCCCGACTTGGAGAGTCAGTCCCTTTAACCTCCTGTTTGGCCCAGTTTGCAATTTCTGCGGAAGATGAACAGGAATAGCGAGAACCAATGAGAGCCTAGCTGGAGGTGTCTGGACGGGCAAATTTAACTCTCATTTCCCACCAGGAAGAGGAATTACCAAAGGCTCAGCGTGCCGTGCCGGAACCAGATTAGGGCCTGAAGCCATCCTGCGGTGTTGCGGCCAGGTCACAAGAAAGCGAGTTGAAGAAAGGAGCTCAGGGGCACTGTAATTCACAAACCTGCAGAGTTATAAATGACAGCTATCGTCCAAAAATAGACTGAAGTAAGGCTGCCAAGAGGACTTGAAAGCGGGGCAGAATTGCAGGAAACCGATTTCAGGAGGTAGACTGGAATTGCATTGAAAGCATAGGAAAAGAGGCAGAACGTCCACAATGATGCACTTGGCCAAAAAGGGCGTATGCGTTTTTTCCTGAATATATTCAGGAAAAAACGCATACGCCCTTTTTGGCCAACCAAGCAAGCTTGCAAAGGAAATCTGCACTACAATGAAGTCTCACTTCCCCCCGTCAAAAGGGCCATCTGAAAAAAGTGTAAAATCCAGAAAGGCAGGACAGGCCATGGAGAACTGGGAGCCTTGTTATGCTGATGGGCGGGATGTAAATTGCCAACAGACACTCGGGAGAAGTGTATGGTGTTTCCTGAAACATCTAAAAAACAAAGCAACAGAGCCTAGGGCACTTCCACTTATGGTCCTATAGCTTAGGGAAATTAAAATCAAAAAGACACAGCCACCCCAAAGTTTGGGACGCCTCTGTTTACAAGAACCTCGTTTACAGTACAAGTTCAACATCGCAGAAAGTGAAAAATGGATAAAGAAGTTGTGGTATTTACTTACAAAGCAATATCACTCAGCAATGAAATCTATGTCATCAGCAGCAGCACAATGAGTGGATTCAGGTATGATGATTCTAACTGAAATAAGTCACACAGAAAAAGAAACATCATAAGATATCAGTAATACACGGAATGTAAACTTGGCTACACAGGAACTGAATTACAGAACAGAACAGGGTCTCAAATTTAGAAAACCAACTTATGCTTGCTTAAGGGAAAGGTGAGTTGGGGTGCTGCATAAAACCAGAGATTGAAATGAGCACAGATAAAGTTCCTTAAGCCAAATATGGAATAGACAAGAGCTACTCCTTGCTCAACGAAATGGACTCAACACCGCATATTAAACGCCTAAGAATGTACCTGACTAGTAAGTATCTTAAAACCTATGGATTGCTATGTCTCCAAAGAGAATCAAGCATGTGTACAGGGGAATAAACGCAGCAGTGATAGGATTGGAGAAGTTCGGTGAGCAAATGAAGACCCTTTGAAGTCATATTGCATGGTACCCGTTCACGGGTTTCAACTACCCAGGTTTAAGGTATTCTTCCTTCAGCTAAAACATGCATGTGGAACCCAGAGTATGATCAACCATGTGAACGGGAGACGTGTTCAAATATGTCTCAGTTTTCCTCCCCTGGTACTCGGGTGCAACATTCCAGACGCTTTACTAACACTCTCCCCACTTGGAGAGTCAGTCCTTTTAACCTCCTGTTTGGCCCAGTTTGCAATTTCTGCGGAAGATGAACAGGAATAGCGAGAACCAATGAGAGACTAGCTGGAGGTGTCTGGACGGGCAAATTTAACTCTCATTTCCCACCAGGAAGAGGAATTAACCAAAGGCTCAGCGTGCCGTGCCGGAACCAGATTAGGGCCTGAAGCCATCCTGCGGTGTTGCGGCCAGGTCACAAGAAAGCGAGTTGAAGAAAGGAGCTCAGGGGCACTGTAATTCACAAACCTGCAGAGTTATAAATGACAGCTATCGTCCAAAAATAGACTGAAGTAAGGCTGCCAAGAGGACTTGAAAGCGGGGCAGAATTGCAGGAAACCGATTTCAGGAGGTAGACTGGAATTGCATTGAAAGCATAGGAAAAGAGGCAGAACGTCCACAATGATGCACTTGGCCAAAAAGGGCGTATGCGTTTTTTCCTGAATATATTCAGGAAAAAACGCATACGCCCTTTTTGGCCAACCAAGCAAGCTTGCAAAGGAAATCTGCACTACAATGAAGTCTCACTTCCCCCCGGTCAAAAGGGCCATCTGAAAAAAGTGTAAAATCCAGAAAGGCAGGACAGGCCATGGAGAACTAGGAGCCTTGTTATGCTGATGGGCGGGATGTAAATTGCCAACAGACACTCGGGAGAAGTGTATGGTGTTTCCTGAAACATCTAAAAAACAAGCAACAGAGCCTAGGGCACTTCCACTTATGGTCCTATAGCTTAGGGAAATTAAAATCAAAAAGACACAGCCACCCCAAAGTTTGGGACGCTCTGTTTACAAGAACCTCGTTTACAGTACAAGTTCAACATCGCAGAAAGTGAAAAATGGATAAAGAAGTTGTGGTATTTACTTACAAAGCAATATCACTCAGCAATGAAATCTATGTCATCAGGCCCTTAGCAGCACAATGAGTGGATTCAGGTATGATGATTCTAACTGAAATAAGTCACACAGAAAAAGAAACATCATAAGATATCAGTAATACACGGAATGTAAACTTGGCTACACAGGAACTGAATTACAGAACAGAACAGGGTCTCAAATTTAGAAAACCAACTTATGCTTGCTTAAGGGAAAGGTGAGTTGGGGTGCTGCATAAAACCAGAGATTGAAATGAGCACAGATAAAGTTCCTTAAGCCAAATATGGAATAGACAAGAGCTACTCCTTACTCAACGAAATGGACTCAACACCGCATATTAAACGCCTAAGAATGTACCTGACTAGTAAGTATCTTAAAACCTATGGATTGCTATGTCTCCGAAAGAGAATCAAGCATGTGTACAGGGGCATAAACGCAGCAGTGATAGGATTGGAGAGGTTCGGTGAGCAAATGAAGACCCTTTGAAGTCATATTGCATGGTACCCATTCCACGGGTTTCAACTCCCAGGTTTAAGGTATTCTTCCTTCAGCTAAAACATGCATGTGGAACCCAGAGTATGATCAACCATGTGAACGGGAGACGTGTTCAAATATGTCTCAGTTTTCCTCCCCTGGTACTCGGGTGCAACATTCCAGACGCTTTACTAACACTCTCCCCACTTGGAGAGTCAGTCCCTTTAACCTCCTGTTTGGCCCAGTTTGCAATTTCTGCGGAAGATGAACAGGAATAGCGAGAACCAATGAGAGACTAGCTGGAGGTGTCTGGACGGGCAAATTTAACTCTCATTTCCCACCAGGAAGAGGAATTAACCAAAGGCTCAGCGTGCCGTGCCGGAACCAGATTAGGGCCTGAAGCCATCCTGCGGTGTTGCGGCCAGGTCACAAGAAAGCGAGTTGAAGAAAGGAGCTCAGGGGCACTGTAATTCACAAACCTGCAGAGTTATAAATGACAGCTATCGTCCAAAAATAGACTGAAGTAAGGCTGCCAAGAGGACTTGAAAGCGGGGCAGAATTGCAGGAAACCGATTTCAGGAGGTAGACTGGAATTGCATTGAAAGCATAGGAAAAGAGGCAGAACGTCCACAATGATGCACTTGGCCAAAAAGGGCGTATGCGTTTTTTCCTGAATATATTCAGGAAAAAACGCATACGCCCTTTTTGGCCAACCAAGCAAGCTTGCAAAGGAAATCTGCACTACAATGAAGTCTCACTTCCCCCGGTCAAAAGGGCCATCTGAAAAAAGTGTAAAATCCAGAAAGGCAGGACAGGCCATGGAGAACTGGGAGCCTTGTTATGCTGATGGGCGGGATGTAAATTGCCAACAGACACTCGGGAGAAGTGTATGGTGTTTCCTGAAACATCTAAAAAACAAAGCAACAGAGCCTAGGGCACTTCCACTTATGGTCCTATAGCTTAGGGAAATTAAAATCAAAAAGACACAGCCACCCCAAAGTTTGGGACGCCTCTGTTTACAAGAACCTCGTTTACAGTACAAGTTCAACATCGCAGAAAGTGAAAAATGGATAAAGAAGTTGTGGTATTTACTTACAAAGCAATATCACTCAGCAATGAAATCTATGTCATCAGGCCCTTAGCAGCACAATGAGTGGATTCAGGTATGATGATTCTAACTGAAATAAGTCACACAGAAAAAGAAACATCATAAGATATCAGTAATACACGGAATGTAAACTTGGCTACACAGGAACTGAATTACAGAACAGAACAGGGTCTCAAATTTAGAAAACCAACTTATGCTTGCTTAAGGGAAAGGTGAGTTGGGGTGCTGCATAAAACCAGAGATTGAAATGAGCACAGATAAAGTTCCTTAAGCCAAATATGGAATAGACAAGAGCTACTCCTTGCTCAACGAAATGGACTCAACACCGCATATTAAACGCCTAAGAATGTACCTGACTAGTAAGTATCTTAAAACCTATGGATTGCTATGTCTCCGAAAGAGAATCAAGCATGTGTACAGGGGCATAAACGCAGCAGTGATAGGATTGGAGAGGTTCGGTGAGCAAATGAAGACCCTTTGAAGTCATATTGCATGGTACCCATTACACGGGTCTTAACTCTCCAGGTTTAAGGTATTCTTCCTTCAGCTAAAACATGCATGTGGAACCCAGAGTATGATCAACCATGTGATCGGGAGACGTGTTCAAATATGTCTCAGTTTTCCTCCCCTGGTACTCGGGTGCAACATTCCAGACGCTTTACTAACACTCTCCCCACTTGGAGAGTCAGCGCCTTTAACCTCCTGTTTGGCCCAGTTTGCAATTTCTGCGGAAGATGAACAGGAATAGCGAGAACCAATGAGAGACTAGCTGGAGGTGTCTGGACGGGCAAATTTAACTCTCATTTCCCACCAGGAAGAGGAATTAACCAAAGGCTCAGCGTGCCGTGCCGGAACCAGATTAGGGCCTGAAGCCATCCTGCGGTGTTGCGGCCAGCTCACAAGAAAGCGAGTTGAAGAAAGGAGCTCAGGGGCACTGTAATTCACAAACCTGCAGAGTTATAAATGACAGCTATCGTCCAAAAATAGACTGAAGTAAGGCTGCCAAGAGGACTTGAAAGCGGGGCAGAATTGCAGGAAACCGATTTCAGGAGGTAGACTGGAATTGCATTGAAAGCATAGGAAAAGAGGCAGAACGTCCACAATGATGCACTTGGCCAAAAAGGGCGTATGCGTTTTTTCCTGAATATATTCAGGAAAAAACGCATACGCCCTTTTTGGCCAACCAAGCAAGCTTGCAAAGGAAATCTGCACTACAATGAAGTCTCACTTCCCCCCGGTCAAAAGGGCCATCTGAAAAAAGTGTAAAATCCAGAAAGGCAGGACAGGCCATGGAGAACTGGGAGCCTTGTTATGCTGATGGGCGGGATGTAAATTGCCAACAGACACTCGGGAGAAGTGTATGGTGTTTCCTGAAACATCTAAAAAACAAAGCAACAGAGCCTAGGGCACTTCCACTTATGGTCCTATAGCTTAGGGAAATTAAAATCAAAAAGACACAGCCACCCCAAAGTTTGGGACGCCTCTGTTTACAAGAACCTCGTTTACAGTACAAGTTCAACATCGCAGAAAGTGAAAAATGGATAAAGAAGTTGTGGTATTTACTTACAAAGCAATATCACTCAGCAATGAAATCTATGTCATCAGGCCCTTAGCAGCACAATGAGTGGATTCAGGTATGATGATTCTAACTGAAATAAGTCACACAGAAAAAGAAACATCATAAGATATCAGTAATACACGGAATGTAAACTTGGCTACACAGGAACTGAATTACAGAACAGAACAGGGTCTCAAATTTAGAAAACCAACTTATGCTTGCTTAAGGGTAAAGGTGAGTTGGGGTGCTGCATAAAACCAGAGATTGAAATGAGCACAGATAAAGTTCCTTAAGCCAAATATGGAATAGACAAGAGCTACTCCTTGCTCAACGAAATGGACTCAACACCGCATATTAAACGCCTAAGAATGTACCTGACTAGTAAGTATCTTAAAACCTATGGATTGCTATGTCTCCGAAAGAGAATCAAGCATGTGTACAGGGGCATAAACGCAGCAGTGATAGGATTGGAGAGGTTCGGTGAGCAAATGAAGACCCTTTGAAGTCATATTGCATGGTACCCATTCCACGGGTTTCAACTCTCCAGGTTTAAGGTATTCTTCCTTCAGCTAAAACATGCATGTGGAACCCAGAGTATGATCAACCATGTGAACGGGAGACGTGTTCAAATATGTCTCAGTTTTCCTCCCTGGTACTCGGGTGCAACATTCCAGACGCTTTACTAACACTCTCCCGACTTGGAGAGTCAGTCCCTTTAACCTCCTGTTTGGCCCAGTTTGCAATTTCTGCGGAAGATGAACAGGAATAGCGAGAACCAATGAGAGACTAGCTGGAGGTGTCTGGACGGGCAAATTTAACTCTCATTTCCCACCAGGAAGAGGAATTAACCAAAGGCTCAGCGTGCCGTGCCGGAACCAGATTAGGGCCTGAAGCCATCCTGCGGTGTTGCGGCCAGGTCACAAGAAAGCGAGTTGAAGAAAGGAGCTCAGGGGCACTGTAATTCACAAACCTGCAGAGTTATAAATGACAGCTATCGTCCAAAAATAGACTGAAGTAAGGCTGCCAAGAGGACTTGAAAGCAGGGCAGAATTGCAGGAAACCGATTTCAGGAGGTAGACTGGAATTGCATTGAAAGCATAGGAAAAGAGGCAGAACGTCCACAATGATGCACTTGGCCAAAAAGGGCGTATGCGTTTTTTCCTGAATATATTCAGGAAAAAACGCATACGCCCTTTTTGGCCAACCAAGCAAGCTTGCAAAGGAAATCTGCACTACAATGAAGTCTCACTTCCCCCCGGTCAAAAGGGCCATCTGAAAAAAGTGTAAAATCCAGAAAGGCAGGACAGGCCATGGAGAACTGGGAGCCTTGTTATGCTGATGGGCGGGATGTAAATTGCCAACAGACACTCGGGAGAAGTGTATGGTGTTTCCTGAAACATCTAAAAAACAAAGCAACAGAGCCTAGGGCACTTCCACTTATGGTCCTATAGCTTAGGGAAATTAAAATCAAAAAGACACAGCCACCCCAAAGTTTGGGACGCCTCTGTTTACAAGAACCTCGTTTACAGTACAAGTTCAACATCGCAGAAAGTGAAAAATGGATAAAGAAGTTGTGGTATTTACTTACAAAGCAATATCACTCAGCAATGAAATCTATGTCATCAGGCCCTTAGCAGCACAATGAGTGGATTCAGGTATGATGATTCTAACTGAAATAAGTCACACAGAAAAAGAAACATCATAAGATATCAGTAATACACGGAATGTAAACTTGGCTACACAGGAACTGAATTACAGAACAGAACAGGGTCTCAAATTTAGAAAACCAACTTATGCTTGCTTAAGGGGAAAGGTGAGTTGGGGTGCTGCATAAAACCAGAGATCGAAATGAGCACAGATAAAGTTCCTTAAGCCAAATATGGAATAGACAAGAGCTACTCCTTGCTCAACGAAATGGACTCAACACCCCATATTAAACGCCTAAGAATGTACCTGACTAGTAAGTATCTTAAAACCTATGGATTGCTATGTCTCCGAAAGAGAATCAAGCATGTGTACAGGGGCATAAACGCAGCAGTGATAGGATTGGAGAGGTTCGGTGAGCAAATGAAGACCCTTTGAAGTCATATTGCATGGTACCCATTCCACGGGTTTCAACTCCCCAGGTTTAAGGTATTCTTCCTTCAGCTAAAACATGCATGTGGAACCCAGAGTATGATCAACCATGTGATCGGGAGACGTGTTCAAATATGTCTCAGTTTTCCTCCCCTGGTACTCGGGTGCAACATTCCAGACGCTTTACTAACACTCTCCCCACTTGGAGAGTCAGCGCCTTTAACCTCCTGTTTGGCCCAGTTTGCAATTTCTGCGGAAGATGAACAGGAATAGCGAGAACCAATGAGAGACTAGCTGGAGGTGTCTGGACGGGCAAATTTAACTCTCATTTCCCACCAGGAAGAGGAATTAACCAAAGGCTCAGCGTGCCGTGCCGGAACCAGATTAGGGCCTGAAGCCATCCTGCGGTGTTGCGGCCAGCTCACAAGAAAGCAAGTTGAAGAAAGGAGCTCAGGGGCACTGTAATTCACAAACCTGCAGAGTTATAAATGACAGCTATCGTCCAAAAATAGACTGAAGTAAGGCTGCCAAGAGGACTTGAAAGCGGGGCAGAATTGCAGGAAACCGATTTCAGGAGGTAGACTGGAATTGCATTGAAAGCATAGGAAAAGAGGCAGAACGTCCACAATGATGCACTTGGCCAAAAAGGGCGTATGCGTTTTTTCCTGAATATATTCAGGAAAAAACGCATACGCCCTTTTTGGCCAACCAAGCAAGCTTGCAAAGGAAATCTGCACTACAATGAAGTCTCACTTCCCCCGGTCAAAAGGGCCATCTGAAAAAAGTGTAAAATCCAGAAAGGCAGGACAGGCCATGGAGAACTGGGAGCCTTGTTATGCTGATGGGCGGGATGTAAATTGCCAACAGACACTCGGGAGAAGTGTATGGTGTTTCCTGAAACATCTAAAAAACAAAGCAACAGAGCCTAGGGCACTTCCACTTATGGTCCTATAGCTTAGGGAAATTAAAATCAAAAAGACACAGCCACCCCAAAGTTTGGAACGGCTCTGTTTACAAGAACCTCGTTTACAGTACAAGTTCAACATCGCAGAAAGTGAAAAATGGATAAAGAAGTTGTGGTATTTACTTACAAAGCAATATCACTCAGCAATGAAATCTATGTCATCAGGCCCTTAGCAGCACAATGAGTGGATTCAGGTATGATGATTCTAACTGAAATAAGTCACACAGAAAAAGAAACATCATAAGATATCAGTAATACACGGAATGTAAACTTGGCTACACAGGAACTGAATTACAGAACAGAACAGGGTCTCAAATTTAGAAAACCAACTTATGCTTGCTTAAGGGGAAAGGTGAGTTGGGGTGCTGCATAAAACCAGAGATTGAAATGAGCACAGATAAAGTTCCTTAAGCCAAATATGGAATAGACAAGAGCTACTCCTTGCTCAACGAAATGGACTCAACACCGCATATTAAACGCCTAAGAATGTACCTGACTAGTAAGTATCTTAAAACCTATGGATTGCTATGTCTCCGAAAGAGAATCAAGCATGTGTACAGGGGCATAAACGCAGCAGTGATAGGATTGGAGAGGTTCGGTGAGCAAATGAAGACCCTTTGAAGTCATATTGCATGGTACCCATTCCACGGGTTTCAACTACCCAGGTTTAAGGTATTCTTCCTTCAGCTAAAACATGCATGTGGAACCCAGAGTATGATCAACCATGTGATCGGGAGACGTGTTCAAATATGTCTCAGTTTTCCTCCCTGGTACTCGGGTGCAACATTCCAGACGCTTTACTAACACTCTCCCCACTTGGAGAGTCAGTCCCTTTAACCTCCTGTTTGGCCCAGTTTGCAATTTCTGCGGAAGATGAACAGGAATAGCGAGAACCAATGAGAGACTAGCTGGAGGTGTCTGGACGGGCAAATTTAACTCTCATTTCCCACCAGGAAGAGGAATTAACCAAAGGCTCAGCGTGCCGTGCCGGAACCAGATTAGGGCCTGAAGCCATCCTGCGGTGTTGCGGCCAGCTCACAAGAAAGCGAGTTGAGGAAAGGAGCTCAGGGGCACTGTAATTCACAAACCTGCAGAGTTATAAATGACAGCTATCGTCCAAAAATAGACTGAAGTAAGGCTGCCAAGAGGACTTGAAAGCGGGGCAGAATTGCAGGAAACCGATTTCAGGAGGTAGACTGGAATTGCATTGAAAGCATAGGAAAAGAGGCAGAACGTCCACAATGATGCACTTGGCCAAAAAGGGCGTATGCGTTTTTTCCTGAATATATTCAGGAAAAAACGCATACGCCCTTTTTGGCCAACCAAGCAAGCTTGCAAAGGAAATCTGCACTACAATGAAGTCTCACTTCCCCCCGGTCAAAAGGGCCATCTGAAAAAAGTGTAAAATCCAGAAAGGCAGGACAGGCCATGGAGAACTGGGAGCCTTGTTATGCTGATGGGCGGGATGTAAATTGCCAACAGACACTCGGGAGAAGTGTATGGTGTTTCCTGAAACATCTAAAAAACAAAGCAACAGAGCCTAGGGCACTTCCACTTATGGTCCTATAGCTTAGGGAAATTAAAATCAAAAAGACACAGCCACCCCAAAGTTTGGGACGCCTCTGTTTACAAGAACCTCATTTACAGTACAAGTTCAACATCGCAGAAAGTGAAAAATGGATAAAGAAGTTGTGGTATTTACTTACAAAGCAATATCACTCAGCAATGAAATCTATGTCATCAGGCCCTTAGCAGCACAATGAGTGGATTCAGGTATGATGATTCTAACTGAAATAAGTCACACAGAAAAAGAAACATCATAAGATATCAGTAATACACGGAATGTAAACTTGGCTACACAGGAACTGAATTACAGAACAGAACAGGGTCTCAAATTTAGAAAACCAACTTATGCTTGCTTAAGGGGAAAGGTGAGTTGGGGTGCTGCATAAAACCAGAGATTGAAATGAGCACAGATAAAGTTCCTTAAGCCAAATATGGAATAGACAAGAGCTACTCCTTGCTCAACGAAATGGACTCAACACCGCATATTAAACGCCTAAGAATGTACCTGACTAGTAAGTATCTTAAAACCTATGGATTGCTATGTCTCCGAAAGAGAATCAAGCATGTGTACAGGGGCATAAACGCAGCAGTGATAGGATTGGAGAGGTTCGGTGAGCAAATGAAGACCCTTTGAAGTCATATTGCATGGTACCCATTCCACGGGTCTAAACTCTCCAGGTTTAAGGTATTCTTCCTTCAGCTAAAACATGCATGTGGAACCCAGAGTATGATCAACCATGTGATCGGGAGACGTGTTCAAATATGTCTCAGTTTTCCTCCCCTGGTACTCGGGTGCAACATTCCAGACGCTTTACTAACACTCTCCCCACTTGGAGAGTCAGCGCCTTTAACCTCCTGTTTGGCCCAGTTTGCAATTTCTGCGGAAGATGAACAGGAATAGCGAGAACCAATGAGAGACTAGCTGGAGGTGTCTGGACGGGCAAATTTAACTCTCATTTCCCACCAGGAAGAGGAATAACCAAAGGCTCAGCGTGCCGTGCCGGAACCAGATTAGGGCCTGAAGCCATCCTGCGGTGTTGCGGCCAGCTCAAAAGAAAGCGAGTTGAAGAAAGGAGCTCAGGGGCACTGTAATTCACAAACCTGCAGAGTTATAAATGACAGCTATCGTCCAAAAATAGACTGAAGTAAGGCTGCCAAGAGGACTTGAAAGCGGGGCAGAATTGCAGGAAACCGATTTCAGGAGGTAGACTGGAATTGCATTGAAAGCATAGGAAAAGAGGCAGAACGTCCACAATGATGCACTTGGCCAAAAAGGGCGTATGCGTTTTTTCCTGAATATATTCAGGAAAAAACGCATACGCCCTTTTTGGCCAACCAAGCAAGCTTGCAAAGGAAATCTGCACTACAATGAAGTCTCACTTCCCCCCGGTCAAAAGGGCCATCTGAAAAAAGTGTAAAATCCAGAAAGGCAGGACAGGCCATGGAGAACTGGGAGCCTTGTTATGCTGATGGGCGGGATGTAAATTGCCAACAGACACTCGGGAGAAGTGTATGGTGTTTCCTGAAACATCTAAAAAACAAAGCAACAGAGCCTAGGGCACTGCCACTTATGGTCCTATAGCTTAGGGAAATTAAAATCAAAAAGACACAGCCACCCCAAAGTTTGGGACGCCTCTGTTTACAAGAACCTCGTTTACAGTACAAGTTCAACATCGCAGAAAGTGAAAAATGGATAAAGAAGTTGTGGTATTTACTTACAAAGCAATATCACTCAGCAATGAAATCTATGTCATCAGGCCCTTAGCAGCACAATGAGTGGATTCAGGTATGATGATTCTAACTGAAATAAGTCACACAGAAAAAGAAACATCATAAGATATCAGTAATACACGGAATGTAAACTTGGCTACACAGGAACTGAATTACAGAACAGAACAGGGTCTCAAATTTAGAAAACCAACTTATGCTTGCTTAAGGGTAAAGGTGAGTTGGGGTGCTGCATAAAACCAGAGATTGAAATGAGCACAGATAAAGTTCCTTAAGCCAAATATGGAATAGACAAGAGCTACTCCTTGCTCAACGAAATGGACTCAACACCGCATATTAAACGCCTAAGAATGTACCTGACTAGTAAGTATCTTAAAACCTATGGATTGCTATGTCTCCGAAAGAGAATCAAGCATGTGTACAGGGGCATAAACGCAGCAGTGATAGGATTGGAGAGGTTCGGTGAGCAAATGAAGACCCTTTGAAGTCATATTGCATGGTACCCATTCCACGGGTTTCAACTACCCAGGTTTTAGGTATTCTTCCTTCAGCTAAAACATGCATGTGGAACCAGAGTATGATCAACCATGTGATCAGGAGACGTGTTCAAATATGTCTCAGTTTTCCTCCCCTGGTACTCGGGTGCAACATTCCAGACGCTTTACTAACACTCTCCCTACTTGGAGAGTCAGCGCCTTTAACCTCCTGTTTGGCCCAGTTTGCAATTTCTGCGGAAGATGAACAGGAATAGCGAGAACCAATGAGAGACTAGCTGGAGGTGTCTGGACGGGCAAATTTAACTCTCATTTCCCACCAGGAAGAGGAATAACCAAAGGCTCAGCGTGCCGTGCCGGAACCAGATTAGGGCCTGAAGCCATCCTGCGGTGTTGCGGCCAGCTCACAAGAAAGCGAGTTGAAGAAAGGAGCTCAGGGGCACTGTAATTCACAAACCTGCAGAGTTATAAATGACAGCTATCGTCCAAAAATAGACTGAAGTAAGGCTGCCAAGAGGACTTGAAAGCGGGGCAGAATTGCAGGAAACCGATTTCAGGAGGTAGACTGGAATTGCATTGAAAGCATAGGAAAAGAGGCAGAACGTCCACAATGATGCACTTGGCCAAAAAGGGCGTATGCGTTTTTTCCTGAATATATTCAGGAAAAAACGCATACGCCCTTTTTGGCCAACCAAGCAAGCTTGCAAAGGAAATCTGCACTACAATGAAGTCTCACTTCCCCCCGGTCAAAAGGGCCATCTGAAAAAAGTGTAAAATCCAGAAAGGCAGGACAGGCCATGGAGAACTGGGAGCCTTGTTATGCTGATGGGCGGGATGTAAATTGCCAACAGACACTCGGGAGAAGTGTATGGTGTTTCCTGAAACATCTAAAAAACAAAGCAACAGAGCCTAGGGCACTTCCACTTATGGTCCTATAGCTTAGGGAAATTAAAATCAAAAAGACACAGCCACCCCAAAGTTTGGAACGCCTCTGTTTACAAGAACCTCGTTTACAGTACAAGTTCAACATCGCAGAAAGTGAAAAATGGATAAAGAAGTTGTGGTATTTACTTACAAAGCAATATCACTCAGCAATGAAATCTATGTCATCAGGCCCTTAGCAGCACAATGAGTGGATTCAGGTATGATGATTCTAACTGAAATAAGTCACACAGAAAAAGAAACATCATAAGATATCAGTAATACACGGAATGTAAACTTGGCTACACAGGAACTGAATTACAGAACAGAACAGGGTCTCAAATTTAGAAAACCAACTTCTGCTTGCTTAAGGGGAAAGGTGAGTTGGGGTGCTGCATAAAACCAGAGATTGAAATGAGCACAGATAAAGTTCCTTAAGCCAAATATGGAATAGACAAGAGCTACTCCTTGCTCAACGAAATGGACTCAACACCGCATATTAAACGCCTAAGAATGTACCTGACTAGTAAGTATCTTAAAACCTATGGATTGCTATGTCTCCGAAAGAGAATCAAGCATGTGTACAGGGGCATAAACGCAGCAGTGATAGGATTGGAGAGGTTCGGTGAGCAAATGAAGACCCTTTGAAGTCATATTGCATGGTACCCATTCCACGGGTTTCAACTCCCAGGTTTAAGGTATTCTTCCTTCAGCTAAAACATGCATGTGGAACCTAGAGTATGATCAACCATGTGATCGGGAGACGTGTTCAAATATGTCTCAGTTTTCCTCCCCTGGTACTCGGGTGCAACATTCCAGACGCTTTACTAACACTCTCCCCACTTGGAGAGTCAGCGCCTTTAACCTCCTGTTTGGCCCAGTTTGCAATTTCTGCGGAAGATGAACAGGAATAGCGAGAACCAATGAGAGACTAGCTGGAGGTGTCTGGACGGGCAAATTTAACTCTCATTTCCCACCAGGAAGAGGAAATAACCAAAGGCTCAGCGTGCCGTGCCGGAACCAGATTAGGGCCTGAAGCCATCCTGCGGTGTTGCGGCCAGGTCACAAGAAAGCGAGTTGAAGAAAGGAGCTCAGGGGCACTGTAATTCACAAACCTGCAGAGTTATAAATGACAGCTATCGTCCAAAAATAGACTGAAGTAAGGCTGCCAAGAGGACTTGAAAGCGGGGCAGAATTGCAGGAAACCGATTTCAGGAGGTAGACTGGAATTGCATTGAAAGCATAGGAAAAGAGGCAGAACGTCCACAATGATGCACTTGGCCAAAAAGGGCGTATGCGTTTTTTCCTGAATATATTCAGGAAAAAACGCATACGCCCTTTTTGGCCAACCAAGCAAGCTTGCAAAGGAAATCTGCACTACAATGAAGTCTCACTTCCCCCCGGTCAAAAGGGCCATCTGAAAAAAGTGTAAAATCCAGAAAGGCAGGACAGGCCATGGAGAACTGGGAGCCTTGTTATGCTGATGGGCGGGATGTAAATTGCCAACAGACACTCGGGAGAAGTGTATGGTGTTTCCTGAAACATCTAAAAAACAAAGCAACAGAGCCTAGGGCACTTCCACTTATGGTCCTATAGCTTAGGGAAATTAAAATCAAAAAGACACAGCCACCCCAAAGTTTGGGACGCCTCTGTTTACAAGAACCTCGTTTACAGTACAAGTTCAACATCGCAGAAAGTGAAAAATGGATAAAGAAGTTGTGGTATTTACTTACAAAGCAATATCACTCAGCAATGAAATCTGTGTCATCAGGCCCTTAGCAGCACAATGAGTGGATTCAGGTATGATGATTCTAACTGAAATAAGTCACACAGAAAAAGAAACATCATAAGATATCAGTAATACACGGAATGTAAACTTGGCTACACAGGAACTGAATTACAGAACAGAACAGGGTCTCAAATTTAGAAAACCAACTTATGCTTGCTTAAGGGAAAGGTGAGTTGGGGTGCTGCATAAAACCAGAGATTGAAATGAGCACAGATAAAGTTCCTTAAGCCAAATATGGAATAGACAAGAGCTACTCCTTGCTCAACGAAATGGACTCAACACCGCATATTAAACGCCTAAGAATGTACCTGACTAGTAAGTATCTTAAAACCTATGGATTGCTATGTCTCCGAAAGAGAATCAAGCATGTGTACAGGGGCATAAACGCAGCAGTGATAGGATTGGAGAGGTTCGGTGAGCAAATGAAGACCCTTTGAAGTCATATTGCATGGTACCCATTCCACGGGTCTCAACTCTGCAGGTTTAAGGTATTCTTCCTTCAGCTAAAACATGCATGTGGAACCCAGAGTATGATCAACCATGTGATCGGGAGACGTGTTCAAATATGTCTCAGTTTTCCTCCCCTGGTACTCGGGTGCAACATTCCAGACGCTTTACTAACACTCTCCCCACTTGGAGAGTCAGTCCCTTTAACCTCCTGTTTGGCCCAGTTTGCAATTTCTGCGGAAGATGAACAGGAATAGCGAGAACCAATGAGAGACTAGCTGGAGGTGTCTGGACGGGCAAATTTAACTCTCATTTCCCACCAGGAAGAGGAATTAACCAAAGGCTCAGCGTGCCGTGCCGGAACCAGATTAGGGCCTGAAGCCATCCTGCGGTGTTGCGGCCAGCTCACAAGAAAGCGAGTTGAAGAAAGGAGCTCAGGGGCACTGTAATTCACAAACCTGCAGAGTTATAAATGACAGCTATCGTCCAAAAATAGACTGAAGTAAGGCTGCCAAGAGGACTTGAAAGCGGGGCAGAATTGCAGGAAACCGATTTCAGGAGGTAGACTGGAATTGCATTGAAAGCATAGGAAAAGAGGCAGAACGTCCACAATGATGCACTTGGCCAAAAAGGGCGTATGCGTTTTTTCCTGAATATATTAAGGAAAAAACGCATACGCCCTTTTTGGCCAACCAAGCAAGCTTGCAAAGGAAATCTGCACTACAATGAAGTCTCACTTCCCCCCGGTCAAAAGGGCCATCTGAAAAAAGTGTAAAATCCAGAAAGGCAGGACAGGCCATGGAGAACTGGGAGCCTTGTTATGCTGATGGGCGGGATGTAAATTGCCAACAGACACTCGGGAGAAGTGTATGGTGTTTCCTGAAACATCTAAAAAACAAAGCAACAGAGCCTAGGGCACTTCCACTTATGGTCCTATAGCTTAGGGAAATTAAAATCAAAAAGACACAGCCACCCCAAAGTTTGGAACGGCTCTGTTTACAAGAACCTCGTTTACAGTACAAGTTCAACATCGCAGAAAGTGAAAAATGGATAAAGAAGTTGTGGTATTTACTTACAAAGCAATATCACTCAGCAATGAAATCTATGTCATCAGGCCCTTAGCAGCACAATGAGTGGATTCAGGTATGATGATTCTAACTGAAATAAGTCACACAGAAAAAGAAACATCATAAGATATCAGTAATACACGGAATGTAAACTTGGCTACACAGGAACTGAATTACAGAACAGAACAGGGTCTCAAATTTAGTAAACCAACTTATGCTTGCTTAAGGGGAAAGGTGAGTTGGGGTGCTGCATAAAACCAGAGATTGAAATGAGCACAGATAAAGTTCCTTAAGCCAAATATGGAATAGACAAGAGCTACTCCTTGCTCAACGAAATGGACTCAACACCGCATATTAAACGCCTAAGAATGTACCTGACTAGTAAGTATCTTAAAACCTATGGATTGCTATGTCTCCGAAAGAGAATCAAGCATGTGTACAGGGGCATAAACGCAGCAGTGATAGGATTGGAGAGGTTCGGTGAGCAAATGAAGACCCTTTGAAGTCATATTGCATGGTACCCATTCCACGGGTTCAACTCCCAGGTTTAAGGTATTCTTCCTTCAGCTAAAACATGCATGTGGAACCCAGAGTATGATCAACCATGTGATCGGGAGACGTGTTCAAATATGTCTCAGTTTTCCTCCCCTGGTACTCGGGTGCAACATTCCAGACGCTTTACTAACACTCTCCCCACTTGGAGAGTCAGTCCCTTTAACCTCCTGTTTGGCCCAGTTTGCAATTTCTGCGGAAGATGAACAGGAATAGCGAGAACCAATGAGAGACTAGCTGGAGGTGTCTGGACGGGCAAATTTAACTCTCATTTCCCACCAGGAAGAGGAATTAACCAAAGGCTCAGCGTGCCGTGCCGGAACCAGATTAGGGCCTGAAGCCATCCTGCGGTGTTGCGGCCAGCTCAAAAGAAAGCGAGTTGAAGAAAGGAGCTCAGGGGCACTGTAATTCACAAACCTGCAGAGTTATAAATGACAGCTATCGTCCAAAAATAGACTGAAGTAAGGCTGCCAAGAGGACTTGAAAGCGGGGCAGAATTGCAGGAAACCGATTTCAGGAGGTAGACTGGAATTGCATTGAAAGCATAGGAAAAGAGGCAGAACGTCCACAATGATGCACTTGGCCAAAAAGGGCGTATGCGTTTTTTCCTGAATATATTCAGGAAAAAACGCATACGCCCTTTTTGGCCAACCAAGCAAGCTTGCAAAGGAAATCTGCACTACAATGAAGTCTCACTTCCCCCCGGTCAAAAGGGCCATCTGAAAAAAGTGTAAAATCCAGAAAGGCAGGACAGGCCATGGAGAACTGGGAGCCTTGTTATGCTGATGGGCGGGATGTAAATTGCCAACAGACACTCGGGAGAAGTGTATGGTGTTTCCTGAAACATCTAAAAAACAAAGCAACAGAGCCTAGGGCACTTCCACTTATGGTCCTATAGCTTAGGGAAATTAAAATCAAAAAGACACAGCCACCCCAAAGTTTGGGACGCCTCTGTTTACAAGCACCTCGTTTACCGTACAAGTTCAACATCGCAGAAAGTGAAAAATGGATAAAGAAGTTGTGGTATTTACTTACAAAATATATCACTCAGCAATGAAATCTATGTCATCAGGCACTTAGCAGCACAATGAGTGGATTCAGGTATGATGATTCTAACTGAAATAAGTCACACAGAAAAAGAAACATCATAAGATATCAGTAATACACGGAATGTAAACTTGGCTACACAGGAACTGAATTACAGAACAGAACAGGGTCTCAAATTTAGAAAACCAACTTATGCTTGCTTAAGAGGAAAGGTGAGTTGGGGTGCTGCATGAAACCAGAGATTGAAATGAGCACAGATAAAGTTCCTTAAGCCAAATATGGAATAGACAAGAGCTACTCCTTGCTCAACGAAATGGACTCAACACCGCATATTAAACGCCTAAGAATGTACCTGACTAGTAAGTATCTTAAAACCTATGGATTGCTATGTCTCCGAAAGAGAATCAAGCATGTGTACAGGGGCATAAACGCAGCAGTGATAGGATTGGAGAGGTTCGGTGAGCAAATGAAGACCCTTTGAAGTCATATTGCATGGTACCCATTCCACGGGTTTCAACTCCCAGGTTTAAGGTATTCTTCCTTCAGCTAAAACATGCATGTGGAACCCAGAGTATGATCAACCATGTGATCGGGAGACGTGTTCAAATATGTCTCAGTTTTCCTCCCTGGTACTCGGGTGCAACATTCCAGACGCTTTACTAACACTCTCCCCACTTGGAGAGTCAGCGCCTTTAACCTCCTGTTTGGCCCAGTTTGCAATTTCTGCGGAAGATGAACAGGAATAGCGAGAACCAATGAGAGACTAGCTGGAGGTGTCTGGACGGGCAAATTTAACTCTCATTTCCCACCAGGAAGAGGAAAACCAAAGGCTCAGCGTGCCGTGCCGGAACCAGATTAGGGCCTGAAGCCATCCTGCGGTGTTGCGGCCAGCTCAAAAGAAAGCGAGTTGAAGAAAGGAGCTCAGGGGCACTGTAATTCACAAACCTGCAGAGTTATAAATGACAGCTATCGTCCAAAAATAGACTGAAGTAAGGCTGCCAAGAGGACTTGAAAGCGGGGCAGAATTGCAGGAAACCGATTTCAGGAGGTAGACTGGAATTGCATTGAAAGCATAGGAAAAGAGGCAGAACGTCCACAATGATGCACTTGGCCAAAAAGGGCGTATGCGTTTTTTCCTGAATATATTCAGGAAAAAACGCATACGCCCTTTTTGGCCAACCAAGCAAGCTTGCAAAGGAAATCTGCACTACAATGAAGTCTCACTTCCCCCCGGTCAAAAGGGCCATCTGAAAAAAGTGTAAAATCCAGAAAGGCAGGACAGGCCATGGAGAACTGGGAGCCTTGTTATGCTGATGGGCGGGACGTAAATTGCCAACAGACACTCGGGAGAAGTGTATGGTGTTTCCTGAAACATCTAAAAAACAAAGCAACAGAGCCTAGGGCACTTCCACTTATGGTCCTATAGCTTAGGGAAATTAAAATCAAAAAGACACAGCCACCCCAAAGTTTGGGACGGCTCTGTTTACAAGAACCTCGTTTACAGTACAAGTTCAACATCGCAGAAAGTGAAAAATGGATAAAGAAGTTGTGGTATTTACTTACAAAGCAATATCACTCAGCAATGAAATCTATGTCATCAGGCCCTTAGCAGCACAATGAGTGGATTCAGGTATGATGATTCTAACTGAAATAAGTCACACAGAAAAAGAAACATCATAAGATATCAGTAATACACGGAATGTAAACTTGGCTACACAGGAACTGAATTACAGAACAGAACAGGGTCTCAAATTTAGAAAACCAACTTATGCTTGCTTAAGGGGAAAGGTGAGTTGGGGTGCTGCATAAAACCAGAGATTGAAATGAGCACAGATAAAGTTCCTTAAGCCAAATATGGAATAGACAAGAGCTACTCCTTGCTCAACGAAATGGACTCAACACCGCATATTAAACGCCTAAGAATGTACCTGACTAGTAAGTATCTTAAAACCTATGGATTGCTATGTCTCCGAAAGAGAATCAAGCATGTGTACAGGGGCATAAACGCAGCAGTGATAGGATTGGAGAGGTTCGGTGAGCAAATGAAGACCCTTTGAAGTCATATTGCATGGTACCCATTCCACGGGTTTCAACTCTCCAGGTTTAAGGTATTCTTCCTTCAGCTAAAACATGCATGTGGAACCCAGAGTATGATCAACCATGTGAACGGGAGACGTGTTCAAATATGTCTCAGTTTTCCTCCCCTGGTACTCGGGTGCAACATTCCAGACGCTTTACTAACACTCTCCCCACTTGGAGAGTCAGCGCCTTTAACCTCCTGTTTGGCCCAGTTTGCAATTTCTGCGGAAGATGAACAGGAATAGCGAGAACCAATGAGAGACTAGCTGGAGGTGTCTGGACGGGCAAATTTAACTCTCATTTCCCACCAGGAAGAGGAAATAACCAAAGGCTCAGCGTGCCGTGCCGGAACCAGATTAGGGCCTGAAGCCATCCTGCGGTGTTGCGGCCAGCTCACAAGAAAGCGAGTTGAAGAAAGGAGCTCAGGGGCACTGTAATTCACAAACCTGCAGAGTTATAAATGACAGCTATCGTCCAAAAATAGACTGAAGTAAGGCTGCCAAGAGGACTTGAAAGCGGGGCAGAATTGCAGGAAACCGATTTCAGGAGGTAGACTGGAATTGCATTGAAAGCATAGGAAAAGAGGCAGAACGTCCACAATGATGCACTTGGCCAAAAAGGGCGTATGCGTTTTTTCCTGAATATATTCAGGAAAAAACGCATACGCCCTTTTTGGCCAACCAAGCAAGCTTGCAAAGGAAATCTGCACTACAATGAAGTCTCACTTCCCCCCGTCAAAAGGGCCATCTGAAAAAAGTGTAAAATCCAGAAAGGCAGGACAGGCCATGGAGAACTGGGAGCCTTGTTATGCTGATGGGCGGGATGTAAATTGCCAACAGACACTCGGGAGAAGTGTATGGTGTTTCCTGAAACATCTAAAAAACAAAGCAACAGAACCTAGGGCACTTCCACTTATGGTCCTATAGCTTAGGGAAATTAAAATCAAAAAGACACAGCCACCCCAAAGTTTGGAACGGCTCTGTTTACAAGAACCTCGTTTACAGTACAAGTTCAACATCGCAGAAAGTGAAAAATGGATAAAGAAGTTGTGGTATTTACTTACAAAGCAATATCACTCAGCAATGAAATCTGTGTCATCAGGCCCTTAGCAGCACAATGAGTGGATTCAGGTATGATGATTCTAACTGAAATAAGTCACACAGAAAAAGAAACATCATAAGATATCAGTAATACACGGAATGTAAACTTGGCTACACAGGAACTGAATTACAGAACAGAACAGGGTCTCAAATTTAGAAAACCAACTTATGCTTGCTTAAGGGTAAAGGTGAGTTGGGGTGCTGCATAAAACCAGAGATTGAAATGAGCACAGATAAAGTTCCTTAAGCCAAATATGGAATAGACAAGAGCTACTCCTTGCTCAACGAAATGGACTCAACACCGCATATTAAACGCCTAAGAATGTACCTGACTAGTAAGTATCTTAAAACCTATGGATTGCTATGTCTCCGAAAGAGAATCAAGCATGTGTACAGGGGCATAAACGCAGCAGTGATAGGATTGGAGAGGTTCGGTGAGCAAATGAAGACCCTTTGAAGTCATATTGCATGGTACCCATTCCACGGGTTTCAACTCCCAGGTTTAAGGTATTCTTCCTTCAGCTAAAACATGCATGTGGAACCCAGAGTATGATCAACCATGTGATCGGGAGACGTGTTCAAATATGTCTCAGTTTTCCTCCCCTGGTACTCGGGTGCAACATTCCAGACGCTTTACTAACACTCTCCCCACTTGGAGAGTCAGTCCCTTTAACCTCCTGTTTGGCCCAGTTTGCAATTTCTGCGGAAGATGAACAGGAATAGCGAGAACCAATGAGAGACTAGCTGGAGGTGTCTGGACGGGCAAATTTAACTCTCATTTCCCACCAGGAAGAGGAATTAACCAAAGGCTCAGCGTGCCGTGCCGGAACCAGATTAGGGCCTGAAGCCATCCTGCGGTGTTGCGGCCAGGTCACAAGAAAGCGAGTTGAAGAAAGGAGCTCAGGGGCACTGTAATTCACAAACCTGCAGAGTTATAAATGACAGCTATCGTCCAAAAATATACTGAAGTAAGGCTGCCAAGAGGACTTGAAAGCGGGGCAGAATTGCAGGAAACCGATTTCAGGAGGTAGACTGGAATTGCATTGAAAGCATAGGAAAAGAGGCAGAACGTCCACAATGATGCACTTGGCCAAAAAGGGCGTATGCGTTTTTTCCTGAATATATTCAGGAAAAAACGCATACGCCCTTTTTGGCCAACCAAGCAAGCTTGCAAAGGAAATCTGCACTACAATGAAGTCTCACTTCCCCCCGGTCAAAAGGGCCATCTGAAAAAAGTGTAAAATCCAGAAAGGCAGGACAGGCCATGGAGAACTGGGAGCCTTGTTATGCTGATGGGCGGGATGTAAATTGCCAACAGACACTCGGGAGAAGTGTATGGTGTTTCCTGAAACATCTAAAAAACAAAGCAACAGAGCCTAGGGCACTTCCACTTATGGTCCTATAGCTTAGGGAAATTAAAATCAAAAAGACACAGCCACCCCAAAGTTTGGAACGCTCTGTTTACAAGAACCTCGTTTACAGTACAAGTTCAACATCGCAGAAAGTGAAAAATGGATAAAGAAGTTGTGGTATTTACTTACAAAGCAATATCACTCAGCAATGAAATCTATGTCATCAGGCCCTTAGCAGCACAATGAGTGGATTCAGGTATGATGATTCTAACTGAAATAAGTCACACAGAAAAAGAAACATCATAAGATATCAGTAATACACGGAATGTAAACTTGGCTACACAGGAACTGAATTACAGAACAGAACAGGGTCTCAAATTTAGAAAACCAACTTATGCTTGCTTAAGGGTAAAGGTGAGTTGGGGTGCTGCATAAAACCAGAGATTGAAATGAGCACAGATAAAGTTCCTTAAGCCAAATATGGAATAGACAAGAGCTACTCCTTGCTCAACGAAATGGACTCAACACCGCATATTAAACGCCTAAGAATGTACCTGACTAGTAAGTATCTTAAAACCTATGGATTGCTATGTCTCCGAAAGAGAATCAAGCGTGTGTACAGGGGCATAAACACAGCAGTGATAGGATTGGAGAGGTTCGGTGAGCAAATGAAGACCCTTTGAAGTCATATTGCATGGTACCCATTCCACGGGTTCTCAACTCCCAGGTTTAAGGTATTCTTCCTTCAGCTAAAACATGCATGTGGAACCCAGAGTATGATCAACCATGTGATCGGGAGACGTGTTCAAATATGTCTCAGTTTTCCTCCCCTGGTACTCGGGTGCAACATTCCAGACGCTTTACTAACACTCTCCCGACTTGGAGAGTCAGTCCCTTTAACCTCCTGTTTGGCCCAGTTTGCAATTTCTGCGGAAGATGAACAGGAATAGCGAGAACCAATGAGAGACTAGCTGGAGGTGTCTGGACGGGCAAATTTAACTCTCATTTCCCACCAGGAAGAGGAATTAACCAAAGGCTCAGCGTGCCGTGCCGGAACCAGATTAGGGCCTGAAGCCATCCTGCGGTGTTGCGGCCAGGTCACAAGAAAGCGAGTTGAAGAAAGGAGCTCAGGGGCACTGTAATTCACAAACCTGCAGAGTTATAAATGACAGCTATCGTCCAAAAATATACTGAAGTAAGGCTGCCAAGAGGACTTGAAAGCGGGGCAGAATTGCAGGAAACCGATTTCAGGAGGTAGACTGGAATTGCATTGAAAGCATAGGAAAAGAGGCAGAACGTCCACAATGATGCACTTGGCCAAAAAGGGCGTATGCGTTTTTTCCTGAATATATTCAGGAAAAAACGCATACGCCCTTTTTGGCCAACCAAGCAAGCTTGCAAAGGAAATCTGCACTACAATGAAGTCTCACTTCCCCCCGGTCAAAAGGGCCATCTGAAAAAAGTGTAAAATCCAGAAAGGCAGGACAGGCCATGGAGAACTGGGAGCCTTGTTATGCTGATGGGCGGGATGTAAATTGCCAACAGACACTCGGGAGAAGTGTATGGTGTTTCCTGAAACATCTAAAAAACAAAGCAACAGAGCCTAGGGCACTTCCACTTATGGTCCTATAGCTTAGGGAAATTAAAATCAAAAAGACACAGCCACCCCAAAGTTTGGACGGCTCTGTTTACAAGAACCTCGTTTACAGTACAAGTTCAACATCGCAGAAAGTGAAAAATGGATAAAGAAGTTGTGGTATTTACTTACAAAGCAATATCACTCAGCAATGAAATCTATGTCATCAGGCCCTTAGCAGCACAATGAGTGGATTCAGGTATGATGATTCTAACTGAAATAAGTCACACAGAAAAAGAAACATCATAAGATATCAGTAATACACGGAATGTAAACTTGGCTACACAGGAACTGAATTACAGAACAGAACAGGGTCTCAAATTTAGAAAACCAACTTATGCTTGCTTAAGGGTAAAGGTGAGTTGGGGTGCTGCATAAAACCAGAGATTGAAATGAGCACAGATAAAGTTCCTTAAGCCAAATATGGAATAGACAAGAGCTACTCCTTGCTCAACGAAATGGACTCAACACCGCATATTAAACGCCTAAGAATGTACCTGACTAGTAAGTATCTTAAAACCTATGGATTGCTATGTCTCCGAAAGAGAATCAAGCATGTGTACAGGGGCATAAACGCAGCAGTGATAGGATTGGAGAGGTTCGGTGAGCAAATGAAGACCCTTTGAAGTCATATTGCATGGTACCCATTCCACGGGTTTCAACTACCCAGGTTTAAGGTATTCTTCCTTCAGCTAAAACATGCATGTGGAACCTAGAGTATGATCAACCATGTGATCGGGAGACGTGTTCAAATATGTCTCAGTTTTCCTCCCCTGGTACTCGGGTGCAACATTCCAGACGCTTTACTAACACTCTCCCCACTTGGAGAGTCAGTCCCTTTAACCTCCTGTTTGGCCCAGTTTGCAATTTCTGCGGAAGATGAACAGGAATAGCGAGAACCAATGAGAGGCTAGCTGGAGGTGTCTGGACGGGCAAATTTAACTCTCATTTCCCACCAGGAAGAGGAATAAACCAAAGGCTCAGCGTGCCGTGCCGGAACCAGATTAGGGCCTGAAGCCATCCTGCGGTGTTGCGGCCAGCTCACAAGAAAGCGAGTTGAAGAAAGGAGCTCAGGGGCACTGTAATTCACAAACCTGCAGAGTTATAAATGACAGCTATCGTCCAAAAATAGACTGAAGTAAGGCTGCCAAGAGGACTTGAAAGCGGGGCAGAATTGCAGGAAACCGATTTCAGGAGGTAGACTGGAATTGCATTGAAAGCATAGGAAAAGAGGCAGAACGTCCACAATGATGCACTTGGCCAAAAAGGGCGTATGCGTTTTTTCCTGAATATATTCAGGAAAAAACGCATACGCCCTTTTTGGCCAACCAAGCAAGCTTGCAAAGGAAATCTGCACTACAATGAAGTCTCACTTCCCCCCGGTCAAAAGGGCCATCTGAAAAAGTGTAAAATCCAGAAAGGCAGGACAGGCCATGGAGAACTGGGAGCCTTGTTATGCTGATGGGCGGGATGTAAATTGCCAACAGACACTCGGGAGAAGTGTATGGTGTTTCCTGAAACATCTAAAAAACAAAGCAACAGAGCCTAGGGCACTTCCACTTATGGTCCTATAGCTTAGGGAAATTAAAATCAAAAAGACACAGCCACCCCAAAGTTTGGGACGCCTCTGTTTACAAGAACCTCGTTTACAGTACAAGTTCAACATCGCAGAAAGTGAAAAATGGATAAAGAAGTTGTGGTATTTACTTACAATGCAATATCACTCAGCAATGAAATCTATGTCATCAGGCCCTTAGCAGCACAATGAGTGGATTCAGGTATGATGATTCTAACTGAAATAAGTCACACAGAAAAAGAAACATCATAAGATATCAGTAATACACGGAATGTAAACTTGGCTACACAGGAACTGAATTACAGAACAGAACAGGGTCTCAAATTTAGAAAACCAACTTATGCTTGCTTAAGGGGAAAGGTGAGTTGGGGTGCTGCATAAAACCAGAGATTGAAATGAGCACAGATAAAGTTCCTTAAGCCAAATATGGAATAGACAAGAGCTACTCCTTGCTCAACGAAATGGACTCAACACCGCATATTAAACGCCTAAGAATGTACCTGACTAGTAAGTATCTTAAAACCTATGGATTGCTATGTCTCCGAAAGAGAATCAAGCATGTGTACAGGGGCATAAACGCAGCAGTGATAGGATTGGAGAGGTTCGGTGAGCAAATGAAGACCCTTTGAAGTCATATTGCATGGTACCCATTCCACGGGTTTCAACTACCCAGGTTTAAGGTATTCTTCCTTCAGCTAAAACATGCATGTGGAACCTAGAGTATGATCAACCATGTGATCGGGAGACGTGTTCAAATATGTCTCAGTTTTCCTCCCCTGGTACTCGGGTGCAACATTCCAGACGCTTTACTAACACTCTCCCCACTTGGAGAGTCAGCGCCTTTAACCTCCTGTTTGGCCCAGTTTGCAATTTCTGCGGAAGATGAACAGGAATAGCGAGAACCAATGAGAGACTAGCTGGAGGTGTCTGGACGGGCAAATTTAACTCTCATTTCCCACCAGGAAGAGGAATTAACCAAAGGCTCAGCGTGCCGTTCCGGAAACAGATTAGGGCCTGAAGCCATCCTGCGGTGTTGCGGCCAGCTCACAAGAAAGCGAGTTGAAGAAAGGAGCTCAGGGGCACTGTAATTCACAAACCTGCAGAGTTATAAATGACAGCTATCGTCCAAAAATATACTGAAGTAAGGCTGCCAAGAGGACTTGAAAGCGGGGCAGAATTGCAGGAAACCGATTTCAGGAGGTAGACTGGAATTGCATTGAAAGCATAGGAAAAGAGGCAGAACGTCCACAATGATGCACTTGGCCAAAAAGGGCGTATGCGTTTTTTCCTGAATATATTCAGGAAAAAACGCATACGCCCTTTTTGGCCAACCAAGCAAGCTTGCAAAGGAAATCTGCACTACAATGAAGTCTCACTTCCCCCCGGTCAAAAGGGCCATCTGAAAAAAGTGTAAAATCCAGAAAGGCAGGACAGGCCATGGAGAACTGGGAGCCTTGTTATGCTGATGGGCGGGATGTAAATTGCCAACAGACACTCGGGAGAAGTGTATGGTGTTTCCTGAAACATCTAAAAAACAAAGCAACAGAGCCTAGGGCACTTCCACTTATGGTCCTATAGCTTAGGGAAATTAAAATCAAAAGACACAGCCACCCCAAAGTTTGGGACGCCTCTGTTTACAAGAACCTCGTTTACAGTACAAGTTCAACATCGCAGAAAGTGAAAAATGGATAAAGAAGTTGTGGTATTTACTTACAAAGCAATATCACTCAGCAATGAAATCTATGTCATCAGGCCCGTAGCAGCACAATGAGTGGATTCAGGTATGATGATTCTAACTGAAATAAGTCACACAGAAAAAGAAACATCATAAGATATCAGTAATACACGGAATGTAAACTTGGCTACACAGGAACTGAATTACAAACAGAACAGGGTCTCAAATTTAGAAAACCAACTTATGCTTGCTTAAGGGAAAGGTGAGTTGGGGTGCTGCATAAAACCAGAGATTGAAATGAGCACAGATAAAGTTCCTTAAGCCAAATATGGAATAGACAAGAGCTACTCCTTGCTCAACGAAATGGACTCAACACCCCATATTAAACGCCTAAGAATGTACCTGACTAGTAAGTATCTTAAAACCTATGGATTGCTATGTCTCCGAAAGAGAATCAAGCATGTGTACAGGGGCATAAACGCAGCAGTGATAGGATTGGAGAGGTTCGGTGAGCAAATGAAGACCCTTTGAAGTCATATTGCATGGTACCCATTACACGGGTCTCAACTCACCAGGTTTAAGGTATTCTTCCTTCAGCTAAAACATGCATGTGGAACCCAGAGTATGATCAACCATGTGATCGGGAGACGTGTTCAAATATGTCTCAGTTTTCCTCCCCTGGTACTCGGGTGCAACATTCCAGACGCTTTACTAACACTCTCCCCACTTGGAGAGTCAGCGCCTTTAACCTCCTGTTTGGCCCAGTTTGCAATTTCTGCGGAAGATGAACAGGAATAGCGAGAACCAATGAGAGACTAGCTGGAGGTGTCTGGACGGGCAAATTTAACTCTCATTTCCCACCAGGAAGAGGAAATAACCAAAGGCTCAGCGTGCCGTGCCAGAACCAGATTAGGGCCTGAAGCCATCCTGCGGTGTTGCGGCCAGCTCACAAGAAAGCGAGTTGAAGAAAGGAGCTCAGGGGCACTGTAATTCACAAACCTGCAGAGTTATAAATGACAGCTATCGTCCAAAAATAGACTGAAGTAAGGCTGCCAAGAGGACTTGAAAGCGGGGCAGAATTGCAGGAAACCGATTTCAGGAGGTAGACTGGAATTGCATTGAAAGCATAGGAAAAGAGGCAGAACGTCCACAATGATGCACTTGGCCAAAAGGGCATATGCGTTTTTTCCTGAATATATTCAGGAAAAAACGCATACGCCCTTTTTGGCCAACCAAGCAAGCTTGCAAAGGAAATCTGCACTACAATGAAGTCTCACTTCCCCCGGTCAAAAGGGCCATCTGAAAAAAGTGTAAAATCCAGAAAGGCAGGACAGGCCATGGAGAACTGGGAGCCTTGTTATGCTGATGGGCGGGATGTAAATTGCCAACAGACACTCGGGAGAAGTGTATGGTGTTTCCTGAAACATCTAAAAAACAAAGCAACAGAGCCTAGGGCACTTCCACTTATGGTCCTATAGCTTAGGGAAATTAAAATCAAAAAGACACAGCCACCCCAAAGTTTGGACGCCTCTGTTTACAAGAACCTCGTTTACAGTACAAGTTCAACATCGCAGAAAGTGAAAAATGGATAAAGAACTTGTGGTATTTACTTACAAAGCAATATCACTCAGCAATGAAATCTATGTCATCAGGCCCTTAGCAGCACAATGAGTGGATTCAGGTATGATGATTCTAACTGAAATAAGTCACACAGAAAAAGAAACATCATAAGATATCAGTAATACACGGAATGTAAACTTGGCTACACAGGAACTGAATTACAGAACAGAACAGGGTCTCAAATTTAGAAAACCGACTTATGCTTGCTTAAGGGGAAGGTGAGTTGGGGTGCTGCATAAAACCAGAGATTGAAATGAGCACAGATAAAGTTCCTTAAGCCAAATATGGAATAGACAAGAGCTACTCCTTGCTCAACGAAATGGACTCAACACCGCATATTAAACGCCTAAGAATGTACCTGACTAGTAAGTATCTTAAAACCTATGGATTGCTATGTCTCCGAAAGAGAATCAAGCATGTGTACAGGGGCATAAACGCAGCAGTGATAGGATTGGAGAGGTTCGGTGAGCAAATGAAGACCCTTTGAAGTCATATTGCATGGTACCCATTCCACGGGTTTCAACTCTCCAGGTTTAAGGTATTCTTCCTTCAGCTAAAACATGCATGTGGAACCCAGAGTATGATCAACCATGTGATCGGGAGACGTGTTCAAATATGTCTCAGTTTTCCTCCCCTGGTACTCGGGTGCAACATTCCAGACGCTTTACTAACACTCTCCCCACTTGGAGAGTCAGCGCCTTTAACCTCCTGTTTGGCCCAGTTTGCAATTTCTGCGGAAGATGAACAGGAATAGCGAGAACCAATGAGAGACTAGCTGGAGGTGTCTGGACGGGCAAATTTAACTCTCATTTCCCACCAGGAAGAGGAATAACCAAAGGCTCAGCGTGCCGTGCCGGAACCAGATTAGGGCCTGAAGCCATCCTGCGGTGTTGCGGCCAGCTCACAAGAAAGCGAGTTGAAGAAAGGAGCTCAGGGGCACTGTAATTCACAAACCTGCAGAGTTATAAATGACAGCTATCGTCCAAAAATAGACTGAAGTAAGGCTGCCAAGAGGACTTGAAAGCGGGGCAGAATTGCAGGAAACCGATTTCAGGAGGTAGACTGGAATTGCATTGAAAGCATAGGAAAAGAGGCAGAACGTCCACAATGATGCACTTGGCCAAAAAGGGCGTATGCGTTTTTTCCTGAATATATTCAGGAAAAAACGCATACGCCCTTTTTGGCCAACCAAGCAAGCTTGCAAAGGAAATCTGCACTACAATGAAGTCTCACTTCCCCCCGTCAAAAGGGCCATCTGAAAAAAGTGTAAAATCCAGAAAGGCAGGACAGGCCATGGAGAACTGGGAGCCTTGTTATGCTGATGGGCGGGATGTAAATTGCCAACAGACACTCGGGAGAAGTGTATGGTGTTTCCTGAAACATCTAAAAAACAAAGCAACAGAGCCTAGGGCACTTCCACTTATGGTCCTATAGCTTAGGGAAATTAAAATCAAAAAGACACAGCCACCCCAAAATTTGGGACACCTCTGTTTACAAGAACCTCATTTACAGTACAAGTTCAACATCGCAGAAAGTGAAAAATGGATAAAGAAGTTGTGGTATTTACTTACAAAGCAATATCACTCAGCAATGAAATCTATGTCATCAGGCCCTTAGCAGCACAATGAGTGGATTCAGGTATGATGATTCTAACTGAAATAAGTCACACAGAAAAAGAAACATCATAAGATATCAGTAATACACGGAATGTAAACTTGGCTACACAGGAACTGAATTACAAACAGAACAGGGTCTCAAATTTAGAAAACCAACTTATGCTTGCTTAAGGGGAAAGGTGAGTTGGGGTGCTGCATAAAACCAGAGATTGAAATGAGCACAGATAAAGTTCCTTAAGCCAAATATGGAATAGACAAGAGCTACTCCTTGCTCAACGAAATGGACTCAACACCGCATATTAAACGCCTAAGAATGTACCTGACTAGTAAGTATCTTAAAACCTATGGATTGCTATGTCTCCGAAAGAGAATCAAGCATGTGTACAGGGGCATAAACGCAGCAGTGATAGGATTGGAGAGGTTCGGTGAGCAAATGAAGACCCTTTGAAGTCATATTGCATGGTACCCATTCCACGGGTTTCAACTACCCAGGTTTAAGGTATTCTTCCTTCAGCTAAAACATGCATGTGGAACCCAGAGTATGATCAACCATGTGATCGGGAGACGTGTTCAAATATGTCTCAGTTTTCCTCCCCTGGTACTCGGGTGCAACATTCCAGACGCTTTACTAACACTCTCCCCACTTGGAGAGTCAGCCCTTTAACCTCCTGTTTGGCCCAGTTTGCAATTTCTGCGGAAGATGAACAGGAATAGCGAGAACCAATGAGAGACTAGCTGGAGGTGTCTGGACGGGCAAATTTAACTCTCATTTCCCACCAGGAAGAGGAATAACCAAAGGCTCAGCGTGCCGTGCCGGAACCAGATTAGGGCCTGAAGCCATCCTGCGGTGTTGCGGCCAGCGCACAAGAAAGCGAGTTGAAGAAAGGAGCTCAGGGGCACTGTAATTCACAAACCTGCAGAGTTATAAATGACAGCTATCGTCCAAAAATAGACTGAAGTAAGGCTGCCAAGAGGACTTGAAAGTGGGGCAGAATTGCAGGAAACCGATTTCAGGAGGTAGACTGGAATTGCATTGAAAGCATAGGAAAAGAGGCAGAACGTCCACAATGATGCACTTGGCCAAAAAGGGCGTATGCGTTTTTTCCTGAATATATTCAGGAAAAAACGCATACGCCCTTTTTGGCCAACCAAGCAAGCTTGCAAAGGAAATCTGCACTACAATGAAGTCTCACTTCCCCCGGTCAAAAGGGCCATCTGAAAAAAGTGTAAAATCCAGAAAGGCAGGACAGGCCATGGAGAACTGGGAGCCTTGTTATGCTGATGGGCGGGATGTAAATTGCCAACAGACACTCGGGAGAAGTGTATGGTGTTTCCTGAAACATCTAAAAAACAAAGCAACAGAGCCTAGGGCACTTCCACTTATGGTCCTATAGCTTAGGGAAATTAAAATCAAAAAGACACAGCCACCCCAAAGTTTGGAACGCCTCTGTTTACAAGAACCTCGTTTACAGTACAAGTTCAACATCGCAGAAAGTGAAAAATGGATAAAGAAGTTGTGGTATTTACTTACAAAGCAATATCACTCAGCAATGAAATCTATGTCATCAGGCCCTTAGCAGCACAATGAGTGGATTCAGGTATGATGATTCTAACTGAAATAAGTCACACAGAAAAAGAAACATCATAAGATATCAGTAATACACGGAATGTAAACTTGGCTACACAGGAACTGAATTACAGAACAGAACAGGGTCTCAAATTTAGAAAACCAACTTATGCTTGCTTAAGGGAAAGGTGAGTTGGGGTGCTGCATAAAACCAGAGATTGAAATGAGCACAGATAAAGTTCCTTAAGCCAAATATGGAATAGACAAGAGCTACTCCTTGCTCAACGAAATGGACTCAACACCGCATATTAAACGCCTAAGAATGTACCTGACTAGTAAGTATCTTAAAACCTATGGATTGCTATGTCTCCGAAAGAGAATCAAGCATGTGTACAGGGGCATAAACGCAGCAGTGATAGGATTGGAGAGGTTCGGTGAGCAAATGAAGACCCTTTGAAGTCATATTGCATGGTACCCATTCCACGGGTCTTCAACTCTCCAGGTTTAAGGTATTCTTCCTTCAGCTAAAACATGCATGTGGAACCCAGAGTATGATCAACCGTGTGAACGGGAGACGTGTTCAAATATGTCTCAGTTTTCCTCCCCTGGTACTCGGGTGCAACATTCCAGACGCTTTACTAACACTCTCCCCACTTGGAGAGTCAGCGCCTTTAACCTCCTGTTTGGCCCAGTTTGCAATTTCTGCGGAAGATGAACAGGAATAGCGAGAACCAATGAGAGACTAGCTGGAGGTGTCTGGACGGGCAAATTTAACTCTCATTTCCCACCAGGAAGAGGAAATAACCAAAGGCTCAGCGTGCCGTGCCGGAACCAGATTAGGGCCTGAAGCCATCCTGCGGTGTTGCGGCCAGCTCACAAGAAAGCGAGTTGAAGAAAGGAGCTCAGGGGCACTGTAATTCACAAACCTGCAGAGTTATAAATGACAGCTATCGTCCAAAAATAGACTGAAGTAAGGCTGCCAAGAGGACTTGAAAGCGGGGCAGAATTGCAGGAAACCGATTTCAGGAGGTAGACTGGAATTGCATTGAAAGCATAGGAAAAGAGGCAGAACGTCCACAATGATGCACTTGGCCAAAAAGGGCGTATGCGTTTTTTCCTGAATATATTCAGGAAAAAACGCATACGCCCTTTTTGGCCAACCAAGCAAGCTTGCAAAGGAAATCTGCACTACAATGAAGTCTCACTTCCCCCCGGTCAAAAGGGCCATCTGAAAAAAGTGTAAAATCCAGAAAGGCAGGACAGGCCATGGAGAACTGGGAGCCTTGTTATGCTGATGGGCGGGATGTAAATTGCCAACAACCACTCGGGAGAAGTGTATGGTGTTTCCTGAAACATCTAAAAAACAAAGCAACAGAGCCTAGGGCACTTCCACTTATGGTCCTATAGCTTAGGGAAATTAAAATCAAAAAGACCAGCCACCCCAAAGTTTGGAACGGCTCTGTTTACAAGAACCTCGTTTACAGTACAAGTTCAACATCGCAGAAAGTGAAAAATGGATAAAGAAGTTGTGGTATTTACTTACAAAGCAATATCACTCAGCAATGAAATCTATGTCATCAGGCCCTTAGCAGCACAATGAGTGGATTCAGGTATGATGATTCTAACTGAAATAAGTCACACAGAAAAAGAAACATCATAAGATATCAGTAATACACGGAATGTAAACTTGGCTACACAGGAACTGAATTACAGAACAGAACAGGGTCTCAAATTTAGAAAACCAACTTATGCTTGCTTAAGGGTAAAGGTGAGTTGGGGTGCTGCATAAAACCAGAGATTGAAATGAGCACAGATAAAGTTCCTTAAGCCAAATATGGAATAGACAAGAGCTACTCCTTGCTCAACGAAATGGACTCAACACCGCATATTAAACGCCTAAGAATGTACCTGACTAGTAAGTATCTTAAAACCTATGGATTGCTATGTCTCCGAAAGAGAATCAAGCATGTGTACAGGGGCATAAACGCAGCAGTGATAGGATTGGAGAGGTTCGGTGAGCAAATGAAGACCCTTTGAAGTCATATTGCATGGTACCCATTCCACGGGTTTCAACTACCCGGTTTTAGGTATTCTTCCTTCAGCTAAAACATGCATGTGGAACCCAGAGTATGATCAACCATGTGATCGGGAGACGTGTTCAAATATGTCTCAGTTTTCTTCCCCTGGTACTCGGGTGCAACATTCCAGACGCTTTACTAACACTCTCCCCACTTGGAGAGTCAGCGCCTTTAACCTCCTGTTTGGCCCAGTTTGCAATTTCTGCGGAAGATGAACAGGAATAGCGAGAACCAATGAGAGGCTAGCTGGAGGTGTCTGGACGGGCAAATTTAACTCTCATTTCCACCAGGAGAGGAATTAACCAAAGGCTCAGCGTGCCGTGCCGAACCAGATTAGGGCCTGAAGCCATCCTGCGGTGTTGCGGCCAGGTCACAAGAAAGCGAGTTGAAGAAAGGAGCTCAGGGGCACTGTAATTCACAAACCTGCAGAGTTATAAATGACAGCTATCGTCCAAAAATAGACTGAAGTAAGGCTGCCAAGAGGACTTGAAAGCGGGGCGAGAATTGCAGGAAACCGATTTCAGGAGGTAACTGAAATTGCATTGAAA